>NW_011495018.1:21565979-21575297 GCF_000754665.1 Bison bison bison
CCTAGGCTGCAGTAACAGACCACTCCATTTTCTGGTCAGTTTTTGGGCAACTTGCCTCTGAAAATAACTTCTTGAGAAATTTCTATCTTTTAAACAGAAAGAGAACAGAAAAGAAGAATTTGGCACACTTGTGGGCAAAAGTAATAAGAGGACAGTCTTTCAGCATAAAAATAATTACCCCAAATCAAAGACATGAAAGTGCTGGCTGGCTCTCATAAATGCATTTTGCATCATGTAAATCACATTAAATTTGAACGTGAGAAATGACATTTCAGCAGAAAGGTTATATGTAGTTTTTGCCAAATTAATTCATTTTCTCTCAGGCGCTAGGCAGGGGTCACCTCAACCTATGATCTAACGTGAGAAGCATGAGCCAGGTCAATGGATCTATGAAATGCATTGGGTGAGGTGCTGTCTCCTATGTCTGTAGGTATCTTAGCTATATTAGGCTGACACTATTTAATAGCAGACATTATAGAGCTAATGCTGCATCTGCTTTTTGATTATTAGAAAATTGGTGGCTTTCATCTAGGGAAATGAATTTCTGACATTTTTTTCCAACCCTGCAAAGCTTTAAAGACTAGTGCAAAAAGCATTTTTACTGTTACATTCATTATGAGATATTAAAGGACTAAGTTCTAGAATTACATTTTCTCTTGGTATTCTTCACCATCTTTTACTATAAGCCTTTTGGCCTTTTTTCAGAAAACATGTATAATAAAAGCTGAAGCAACTTGAGCAACTTCTAAGGACCTATCTTGTGTTTTAGAGAAGAAAGATCTGTACGATTCCTCTTATATGCCTCTTCTATATCTGTCTTTGGGCTTCCCTGGTGGCTCAGAGGTTAAAGCGTCTGCCTCCAATGTGGGAGACCCAGGTTCGATCCCTGGGTCGGGAAGATCCTCTGGAGAAGGAAATGGTAACCCACTCCAGTATTCTTGCCTGGAGAATCCCATGGACAGAGGAGCCTAGCGGGCTACAGTCCATGGGATCGCAAAGAGTCGGACACAACTGAGCAACTTCACTTTACTTCACTTCATATCTGTCTTTAGAGTCAATCCAGCTCATTATGTATATTCACTCATTCATTTTATAATTAGATTATTTGATTATTATAAAAAGCATCTTCACTGCTATACTTATTATGGAATATTAAAAGACTAAGTTCAAGGATTAACTAAACATAATTACAGTATTATGTGATATGCACAATAAAAATTCCCAGAGAGTGCTTTGGGTCTTTGAGGGGGTGGAAACTAATTCTGCCTGAGACAAAGGTCTTTACAATGAAAGTGATGTTGAGTAGACTCTTAAGGGTGTCCTAGGTACGTGGATGAGGGAGTTGGGGTAGAACTGGATGTCACCTATATGGCCACACATGGCACATAGAAAAGTTTTGTTTGTTTTTTTCATTAACAGAAAAAGAAGAAACAAATTTGTGAACCCAAATAAAACACCTCTTCATATTGATAGCTTATGGTGAATGATGTCAGATTTGTGATCTCCAAAGAAGATTTAGCTTCAGGACCAGGGACCAGGCTTGATCACTCAAGAGCTTTTCAGTAGCAGAGTTTTATTAAAGTGAGAAAAGAGACAGAGAAAGATTCTGACATGGACATCAGAAGGGGGACGGAGAGTGCCCCCCTGGTTAGTCTTATCAAGTCTTATATACTTTTTTCAGACCCACTGCCACAACATACATCTTAAATTAACAAAATTAGAATGAACAATAGAAAGATTTTACCAGACCCACTCCCATAATATACTTTTTAAGATGATAGGATTAGTCAGAAGGTTCTTGTTAAGGAAAAACATGTCCTCAAGCAATATACATTGTTATATTGACTCAGTTCAGTTCAGTCCAGTTCAGTCACTCAGTTGTGTCCGACTCTTTGTGACCCCATGGACTACAGCACGCCAGGCCTCCTTGTCCATTGCCAACTCCTGGAGTTTACCCAAACTCATGTCCGTTGAGTTGGTGATGCCATCCAACAATCTCATCCTCTGTCATCCCCTTCTCCTCCTGCTCTCAATTTTTCCCAGCATCAGGGTCTTTTCAAATGAGTCAGCTCTTTGCATCAGGTGGCCAAAGTATTGGAGTTTCAGCTTCAACATCAGTCCTTCCAATGAACACCTAGGACTGATCTCCTTTAGGATGGACTGGTAGAAGTAGAAGGTTGGAGGATTTCTCTGAGGTCAGATCATCAGTGTTCCCCTGCTGTAGGGCTGGGCCTTGATTGTACCCCATCCACCATCTTGGCAGTGGAACTCTGAGGCTGCTATTGGGAATAGGGGAGAAGTTGCCCTAGCAGCTGCCCAGGCTTTCTTTGTCTTCAGGACACCTTTGTTTTTCCTTCTCCACATTGGTCCTGACTTCCACTCTGAGAAGACATTACTTTTGCAGGATAAGAAAGAGGGCATTTGGTACCTTGAAACATACCCGCCAGCAATTTGTAACAAGGCTGTGCAGTACAGAAGTGGCCAAGAGGAGATACCCCATGTCCAAGGTCAGGAGCAGCAGCTGTGACTCAGTTCAGTTCAGTTCAGTTCAATCTCTCAGTCGTATCTGACTCTTTGTGATCCCATGGACTGCAGCACGCCAGGCCTCCCTGTCCATCACCAACTCCCGGAGTTTACTCAGACTCATGTCCATTGAGTTGGTGATGCCATCCAACCGTCTCATCCTCTGTCGTCCCCTTCTCCTCCACCTTCAATCTTTCCCAGCATTAGGATCTTTTCAAATGAGTCAGCTCTTCATATCAGGTGGCCAAAGTATTGGAGTTTCAGCTTCAACATCAGTCCTTCCAAAAAACACCCAGGACTGATCGCCTTTAGGATGGGCTGGTTGGATCTCCTTGCAGTCCAAGGGACCCTCAAGAGTCTTCTCCAACACAGTTGGAGAAGCATCAGTTCTTTGGCACTCAGCTTTCTCTATAGTCCAACTCTCACATCCATACATGATTATTGGAAAAACAATAGCCTTGACTAGATGGACCTTTGTTGGCAAAGTAATATCTCTGCTTTTTAATATGCTATCTAGGTTGGTCATAACTTTTCTTCCAAGGAGTAAGGGTCTTTTAATTTCATTGCTGCAGTCACCATCTGCAGTGATTTTAGAGCCCCCCAAAATAAAGTCAGTTACTGTTTCCACTGTTTGTCCATCTATTTGCCATGAAGTTGGACTGGATGCCATGATCTTAGTTTTCTGAATGTTGAGCTTTAAGCCAACTTTTTCATTCTCCACTTTCACTTTCATCAAGAAGCTCTTTAGTTCTTCACTTTCTGCCATAAGGGTGGTGTCATCTGCATATCTGAGGTTATTGATATTTCTCCCAGCAATCTTGATTCCAGCTCATGCTTCATCCAGCCCAGCGTTTCTCATGACGTACTCTGTATATAAGTTAAATAAACATGGTGACAATATACAGCCTTGACATAGTTCTTTTCCTATTTGGAACCAGTCTGTTGTTCCATGTCCAGTTCTAACTGTTGCTTCCTGACCTTCATACAGATTTCTCAAGAGGCAGGTCAGGTGGTCTGGTGTTCCCATCTCTTTCAGAATTTTCCACAGTTTATTGTGTTACATTGACTAAGACAAAGCAATGTAGAAAAGAAGATTTGTCCTTTTCTCCTTGAGAGCCCCAGACCCCTTTCTCCTCCTCTTGAAGCCTGGACTTCTTATCACCCTACCTAGGAATTGACTCTCTCAATATTGGGGAAGTAAATGCATATCTCCTTTAAAGGGTGAGCACCTCTATATCCATCTCCTCCACTTCATTTTGCAACACCCTCACCAGTCTTTGCTTCATGAGGCTTCCTCTGAACATCCAAGTCAAAAAGTAAATTTTCCTTCCTCTCAACTTCTGAGCACTCACATTTATTGAATGTAAATATTTTTCTCATAGGTTCCTGATATAAAGCATCATTGCAGCATCCCCTAACAGCAAACAGAAGTCCTTATACCTAATAATCACATTATCGCTTTCATCTTTGTGCCAGATACTGTGCAATTTTCACTTCAAAAATCCTCACCTTTAATTCTCAGGTAAACTATGAGGTACTCAATATTTAACCTCATTTTATAGATCCAGAATCTAAAGCTCTGTTCAGAGAATAACTTGTGTAATTGAGTCATAGCAGGCCCATGACCATTAGCACACCACTGTTAGCATGGGACCCTTAGCAGGAAACCTATAGCATGGTGGTTAGAGGTCTTGATCCCTGAGGTGACAGGTGTACTGCAACCTCTCACCTCCAAGTCCTGCATCCTAGGGCTGATGGGTGAGCTGGGGGCTCAGGGACAGGCTGTGCTCTGCAGATCTCCAGAGACTTTGCTACAGCTGCCCACTGGCCAGGAAACAAAGTACTTAATTGTGTGATTTCTGATTCAAGTATTTTGTATATTTATATTATTTTTTAAAATAACTTTTTGATTGATTCACATTCTCTTAACATCTACTCACGTTTAACATGTACTTAACATGCATTTACTACAAACTTTTCTTTTTAATCTTAATCTCTCAAAAAAGAATAATATATTTTGCCATCCTCTTTCAGCCTTCAATGAAAAACCCAAATCCAAAACAAGTCTAGTAGCTGGCCATTGTAAGCTACTACATTTCACACTCAGTTGCTAAATTATTCAAGCAGGAGTCATTTGTCTACCATATATATACTTGAATAAATTAGACTAAAGTGTATGGTAGATTTATTAGCTAGTGTTTACTAGTAACTTATCACACTCTCATTTGTTTGAAATATTATTAAAAAATAATCCTTAATTCGATTAAATAAAAGTGTCTATCTAGTATTAATGCACTGGAGGAAGCATAAATACAGCTCATTGCCATACCATAATAAACATTATGGTGATTCTTATTGACTAATGTTGCTATTTTATTTCAAAACAGGCATAATACAGACCATTCAATAACACTTTTGTTTCCAAATATGAGCTTTTAAATGGTCAAACCATTAGGAGAAACTGGGTAAAGGACAGACAGGATCTCTCTGTATTGTTACTTACAATTGCTTGTGGAACTATAATTATCTCAAAAAATGTTTTAAAAGAACAGTTGACATTCTCCATTGCTATACATAATACCCCCATCCATAGTTTTTTTTTTTTTTTTTTCCCCTGCTTCTGAGAGTGAATAGAAAAAAATAATACTTTCAGAAGTGTGTTGATTCTAAAGAGTCTTTGCTTTTTTTCTGAGATCTTCACCAAATTCCAACATCATAGAAGCCACTACATCTTCAGAGGACGTCTCTGAAATGCTGCAGTACTCAAACAAAAATATAGTATCTGCTACTATAAAACTCTTAGAAGACCTTAGAAGAAATGAAGTAGCCTTCACAGCTAATGAAGGAGTCCAAGATGCAGTACTTAGGTGCAGTCTCAAAAATGAGAGAATAATCTTGCTTCATTTCCAAGGCAAACCATTCAATATCACAGTAACCCAAGTCTATGCCTCAATCACTAATGCCAAAGAAGCTGAAACTGAATGGTTCTATCCAACCAGTCCATTCTGAAGGAGATCAGCCCTGGAATTTCTTTGGAAGGAATGATGCTAAAGCTGAAACTTCAGTACTTTGGCCACCTCAGGCGAAGAGTCTACTCACTGGAAAAGACTCTGATGCTGGGAGGGATTGGGGGCAGGAGGAGAAGGGGATGACAGAGGATGAGATGGCTGGATGGCATCACTGACTCGATGGACATGAGTCTGAGTGAACTCCGGGAGTTGGTGATGGACAGGGAGGCCTGGTGTGCTGCGATTCATGGGGTCGCAAAGAGTTGGACACGACTGAGCGACTGAACTGAACTACTGAACTGAACTGATGAAGACCTACAAGTCCTAGAACTAACACCAAAAAAAGATGCTCTTTTAATCATAGGGGATTGGAATGCAAAAGTAGAAAGTCAAGAGATACCTGGAGTAACAGGAAAGTTTGGCTATGGAGTACAAAATGAAGCAGGGAAAGTCTAACCAAGTTTTGTCAGGAGAACACACTGGGCATAGCAAACACCATCTTCCAACAAGAGACAGCTCTGCACATGAACATCACCAGATAATCAGTACTGAAATCATATTGATTAAATTCTTTGCAGCTGAAGATGAAGATGCTCTATACAGTCAGCAAAAACAAGACTGGGAGCTGACTGTGGCTCAGATCATGAACTCCTTATTGCCAAATTCAGACTTAAATTAGTAGGAAAACCACTAGACCATTCAGGTATGACCTAAATCAAACCCCTTATGACTGATGTTGAAGCTGAAGCTCCAATACTTTGGCCACCTGATGCGAAGAGCTGACTCATTTGAAAAGACCCTGATACTGGGAAAGATTGAAGGTGGGAGGAGAAGGGGACAACAGAGGATGAGATGGTTGGATGGCATCACCAACTCAATGGACATGAGTTTGGGTAAACTGCGGGAGTTGGAGATGGACATGTACCGGGAGCCAGTGTGAGGAACTCCACCTGTGGCAAAGGTCATGAGTAAGGAGGCTCGGCAAAGGTGGGATCGAGCCTCAGGAGTCCCCCTGGAAATTCTCGAGCATCTACCCCCAAAACCAGAGTCTTCCTACTTTACCGCTTTGTTCTCTCACCTACACCTCTGACTTCACGGGGGGCTGTCCCCCACTACCATCTCTCTCTCTTTCTCTGAAAAAGAGTTAACTTACAGCTCCAGTTAATAAAGTTCCTGGGCATGACAAGAGTGTTTTAGTTCACAAACTCCTTCGGGAGTTCTCTAGCCTGCCTGAACAGGTTCTTCCGGCCACATGTGATTGTTCAGAGCCTCCCAACCGTGAGAGGCATGAAATGTTCTAAACTGTCTAAATACAGATTCCTTTGAGCAGTTAAAAGATTGATTAGAAATTGTATTGGTGAAGGGTTTTTCACTTGTTGGGCCAATGTTTGCTGCTAAGTTTCCATATCCCTTACCTACTGTGTCCCTGGGAGTATATTGATTAATATAATTGGTGTATAGGAATGTAAGTAATAGCTTTAATGTTTGTAACCTTGGACCCTTGAGTTAATTCTTTTCTTGTTATAGCCCACCACACTTTTGCCCTATAGAAATGCAACTTTATCTAATGCTTTCGGAGGGTGGCGCCTGACTTTAGAATAATCACCTTTAGAGAAAAATAAGTTTTCTGAAGAAAGGGTAATAAAATGTTAACAGGCCTCCTGGCCAGAAGATGATGTAAATCACCTAAACTTTTTTATATGGTAAGTTTGAAAGCCTGGCTTTGATAGGGATCAAGGACTGCTGTCCTTGCATGACTCTACCCCTTCCCCCATTATCCTCTATGCACAACTTAAGGTATAAAAACTACTTTGGAAAATAAAGTGCAGGCCTTGTTCACTGAAGCTTGGTCTCCCCATGTCGTTCTTTCTCTCACCTTCTGGCTGAATTCCCATCTGGAGCGTGGAGGCTCATCAAGCCTACTAATTTTTCCTGGGCTTCTAAGATCTGACCGGGGAGGCCTTAGTGTCTCCTCTTCTTCAGGAGAATGGGAGGATGCCTGAGCCTACGTAGGTGATACCAACTCCTTGTCTTGGAGTATTTATTGGCTTTCCACGTAAACCAAGTTATTCAGCCTCTTTTCTTCACTGAATTTCTTCGCTGAGCTATCCCTATTTAACTACTCTTTATATCTTTAATTCTATCATATCCTGATGGCCAAAGCCGTCTCCTGTTCGAATTCCCTGGATCCACCGGGGCTGGACCCCAGCAGACATGGAGGCCTGGCATGCTGCAGTCCATGGGGTCGCAAAGAGTCGGACATGACTGAGCGACTGAACTGAACTGAAAACCCCTTATGATTATACAGTGGAGGTGACAAATAGATTCAAGGGGTTAGATCTGGTAGACAGAGTGCTTGAAGAATGAAGGACAGATGTTCATAACATTCTACAGGAGGTGGTAACTAAAACCATCCCCAAGAAAAAGAAATGCAATAAGGCAAAATGATTGTCTGAAGAGGCCTTACAAATAGCTGAGAAAAGAAAAGAAGCAGAAGGTAAAGGAGAAAGGGAAAGATATACCCAACTGAATGCAGAGTTCCAGAGAAGAGCAAGGAGAGATAAGAAAGCCTTCTTAAGTGAATAATGCAAAGAAATAGAGGGAAACAATCAAATGGAAAAACTAGAGATGTCTTCAAGAAAATTGGAGATATCAAGGGAAAATTTCTTGCAAAGGTGTGCACAATAAAGGACAGAAATGGAAAGGACCTAACAGATGCAGATGAAATTAAGTGGCAAGAATATGCAGAACTATATAAAAAAGGTCCTAATGACCCAAATAACCACAATGGTGTGGTTTTTCAAGTAGTCATGTACAGCTCTGAAAGTTGGACCATAAACAAGGCTGAGCATCAAAGAATTTATGCTTTTGAACTGTAGTGCTGGAGAAGACTCTTGAAAGTCACTTGGGCAGCAAGGAGATCAAAACAGTCAATCCTAAAGGAAATCAGTCCTGAATATTCATTGGAAGTACTGGTGCTGAAGCTGAAGCTCCAATACTTTGGCCACCTGATGCAAAGAGCTGATTCATTAGAAAAGACCCTGATGCTGGGAAACATTGAGGGCAGGGCAGAAGGGGGAACAGAGGATGACATGGTTGGGTGGCATCACAGACTCAGTGGACATAAGTTTGGGCAAACTGTGAGAAATAGTGAAGAACAGGAACATTTGGCATGCTTCAGTTTATGGGGTTGCAAAGAGTCAGACAAGACTTAGTCACTAAACAACACTATAAAACTCAAGGGCAAAGATATATTTTGATTTGACACATTGGGTAGTTTCCATGATATTTTTGCACTGGGGCCAGTAGGTTGGTTTTTGCTTATGTGGTCCAGAAAAATAGAAAAGTGGTTAAGTGTGTAGTCTCTAGAGTCAAGCTGTTGACTTGAAACCTTGTTCTATCACTTCCTATCTATATGACCACAGACACATTTATTAATCCTCTTTTGCCTTAGTTGTCTATTTTAAAATAGAATTAGTTGTAGTGCTCACTGCTTAGAATTCCTGAGATAATTGAATTACAGAATACATATGTCTGATATTCAACGAGCTCTCAGTGTAGGGGTACTGAGGTTATGATTCTACTACCTCAAAATATTTAGTCAAGAGAAACAGCTGAAGTTAGATGCTTTCTACTTTCAAGATCTGTTATATCTAATTCCTAAGGCAGTCCTGACCAGGTGGTGGAGTTCATCAGCAGCCTCCACCCTCCAGGTCATGCCTGCCTTGATCTGGCATGAATTAACTGCACCTGTTTTGTAGTTTTGGGGCCCCCTCCCCCCCCCCCC
>NW_011495018.1:21575397-21580549 GCF_000754665.1 Bison bison bison
CCGAGTACCCAAAAAGTCTCAACCTTTTCAAACCCAGCTTGTTGCTATGTTGATTCTTTTTTGCTTTGCTTCTTCTTCTGTACCCGGATTTTCTTTGCCTTATACCTGGTTTCCTGTTGAAAGCAAATTTTGTCTCTGGATCCCTGACCCTCTCCTCTGACCTTACCATCATTCTCTTTTATGGAATTGAATCCTGCCCCTTAATTGCCGGCCACAGAATGGCGTATTGATGCAAATAGACCAATTACTCAGAGCTATAGGACTTCTGACTACATGGACTAGACCACTATGAACAGGGTTGGCAAGCATCACAGAGGGCACTTCAGTTCAGTTCAGTTCAGTTCAATCGCTCAGTCGTGTCTGACTCTTTGCGACCCCATGAACTGCAGCATGCCAGGCCTCCCTGTCTATCACCATCTCCCGGAGTTTACCCAAACTCATGTCCACTGAGTCAGTGATGCCATCCAACCATCTCATCCTCTGTCATCCCCTTCTCCTCCCACCTTCAATCTTTCCCAGCATCAGGGTTTTTTCAAATGAGTCAGCTCTTCACATCAAGTGGCCAAAGTATTGGAGTTTCAGCTTCAACATCAGTCCTTCCAATGAACATTCAGGACTGATTTCCTTTAGGATGGGCTGGTTGGATCTCCTTGAAGTCCAAGGGACTCTCAAGAGTCTTCTCCAACACCACAGTTTTTCGGCGCTCAGCTCTCTTTATAGTCCAACTCTCACATTCATACATGACTATTGGAAAAACAATAGCCTTGACTAGAAGGACCTTTGTTGGCAAAGTAACATCTCTGCTTTTTAACATGCTGTCTAGGTTGGTCATAACTTTTCTTCCAAGGAGTGTCTTTTAATTTCATGGCTGAAGTCACCATCTGCAGTGATTTTGGAGCCCCACAAAATAAAGTCTCTTATTTTTCTCCATTGTTTTCCCATCTGTTTGCCACGAAGTGATGGGACCAGATGTCATGATCTTAGTTTTCTTAATGTTGAGTTTTAAGCCAACTTTTCACTCTCCTCTTTCACTTTCATCAAGAGGCTCTTTAGTTCTTCACTTTCTGCCATAAGCGGGGCACTTAAAGAAATATTATCTGGGTTATGTGAGGTATCCTGTGAAGAGGGACTAGATGATCATAGAGAGCCAGGCCCCAGCATAAATTGTAGCTTCCTGGTCCAGGAGATCAGCCTTGAGTACCCAGAAAAATTCATCACTATACTCCTCACTCCACCTCCCTAGGATGGAAAGAACTCTGATCAGATATCAGATATGTCTGATTCACATGAATAATGGCATAAATTGATGATTTTTGTTTGTGATTGAGGAAGGAAACCACAGGGCTGTTATTGCTAAGATTTCCCTGGTGTTTCCTCCATGGAGAATTTTTCAGTTTGTAGTAGAGTTAATCTGAAGAGAGGATAGGAACTTGAGAGCTCTGGTTAGTCAAAAAAAAAAAAAAGATATTGTTAGAGATAAAATTAAACCATATTTTTAACACACATTGAAATGCTTCAATAAATCTATACAAAGCCCAAAGAACAGAGCCAGACACACTTTGTTCAAGAGATATAAGGAAGTATTATTTTTGTTATCCATAATTTGTTAGCTGATTTAAATATCATAATGGGTCACTCACCTCTCCATAATATCTGAGGTATTTTGGAGTTAAAATAAAATCAGACACATCAGCCAGGTGAGGAATTTCATAAAACATAGAAATATAATTACCAACAACATTAGAATATTAGTATAGAAATATAGTATAGAAAGAATATTAGTATAGAAATATAGTCTTCCTTTCAAAACATGCTTCAGCCTTAAACTCAGACATGATTAAGTAGAAGAGAACTTGAATTCCTATATGTATTCATCCAAAAGTTAATGTGATCTGGTAAAGCCCTTTGCAACTTTTCAGGCTTCTGTACTAAATCAATTCCTTCTTGGTAAATGCAAGTTGAAGAGCTTGTAAACATCTCCCAGTTGGAGTCAAGCAAGAGATCATCTTTCAGCAGTTTCAGAGCTCAGAGTAGCGTCAATCAACTGACTCAGTTGAGATAGACAAGCATTAAATTTGTATTTTTCAAAACTTTGATACAT
Source organism: Bison bison bison (assembly GCF_000754665.1). NCBI lineage: Eukaryota > Metazoa > Chordata > Mammalia > Artiodactyla > Bovidae > Bison > Bison bison. The sequence goes on from NW_011495018.1 coordinate 21,577,499, forward strand.
TTACTTTCACTTCTTTCTTGTTTAACACCTCTATTTTTGTTCATTCCTTGTGCATAAAGTTCTTTTACAGAGTTTAAAAGATTCTGTTCAAGAAACACCATCTATGAAAGCACATTGATAGGAATGTACCTAAACAAGCATATACTTTCTAATTAGCTCTTTTCAGTTGCTCATATTGCATAATTAAAGCTCATTGAAGCCTATTCAAATGAAGAACTGTCTTCTTTATTTTTTAAAGCATCATTTAAAGTGGTTTTGAAATTGACATTATCCTAATTACCTTTTCTTAGAAATGAGCTTATGAGCTTTCATCATGAACGAGGAGAAAATGAGATCAGCCTGGTGGTTGATGTAGGTTTGCTGTTGCTCTTTTGTTTGCTTTTGATCCTAGGACTTATTGGTTGTCCTTTATTGTACCAAAGCCCTGACTTCCAGTGTGTGTGTGTGTGTGTGTGTGTGTTGGAGTGTAACAGGGAAGAGCCAATTTTGACTCCATGTCCTTTACTTTGAACCAAAGCCCTGGCTTCCAGTGTGTGTGTGTGTGTGTGTGTGTGTGTGTGTGTGTGTGTGAGTTGGAGTGTAACAGGGAAGAGGCAATTTTGACTGCATGTTGGATCTGTTTTTTTTTTTTTTTACTTTAATCTTTGCTTTTGTTATTATAATCATACATAAGGGCCTGCCTTAGGGAACCCTGCCCTCTGACTGTTAAGCTAAAGTGGCTTTATTCAGCTCACGGGGAGACAATCTGACCCTGTGTACCTGTGAATGGCTGCAGAAAAGAAGAAATTAACACATCCGCTTTTATTTTACAAGATAAAGTCCTTTTTATTTCACTTCCTTACCTCCTCTCCCTCAGTATAAAAGAAAATGGCATCCAGACCCCAATAAGATTTTTTTTTTTGCCTACTCTAGCCAGCTTCTCCATTAGCCAGTTTTCTGAACAAAGTCATTATTCCTTGCCTCAACATCAAGTCTCCTGATTCATTGGCCTGGCCTGTCATGCTGCAAGCAAAGCGAGCTTGGACTCAGTAACAGAAGGAGAGGTGCTTGGCATGTCCACAACCACCTGCCTCGCCGCTTTGAACTTGTTTTGGGAATTGGATGGGAAGGGATGTTGATAGTTTTTCAGGTAAAAACAAGAAGTGCATGCTGAGTTGTCTGGACCCTTGCCTAGCTTTCTCTTTCTGAAACATGGATGATCTATGACCACTAATGCATTGAAGAAAAATATGTTAAATTAATAGACTGAATAAACAAAAATAAGTGAATGTGGTAAAAACATGAATAAATGACCCAGCCACATTTTAATCAGCTTTTTAAAATGATTATAATTAATTAATAGGAGGGTAGAGCACAGGAGTTAAATGCTTTCTATATCCTGTCCAGTGACCACAGACTTTCTCTTCATTCCAGGGGTTGTAATTTATAAATGTGCCTCCTTCCCCATTAATCATAGCTGTCTTTGACTACTCTGATCTTCAAAGGTCAGAATTGACATTTTAATGTAGCACCTGGGCACCTCTACTAATTTCTTTCTACATTATTCACTAGAATAGCATTCCTAAGGAAATGGGGCATGTGTTTTCTTAGCCCTTTAAGTAACAGTTGGTGTTAGCCCTTCCTTTAGTTCTGACCCTATTCAGCCATTGAGAAAGGGAACAACATTTCATAAATAAAGACACACACACACACACACAAAATAGACTACATTTATCCCAATAGAGTAAACTGAGAAAGGATGCAGTTCATTTAAAATCAATCTAGTTTAAAAACTTTCAGGCTCCTCTGTCCATGGGATTTTACAGTCAAGGATACTGGGGTGGGTTGCCATTTCCTTCTCCAGGGGATCTTCCCCATTGAGGGATCGAACCTGGGTCTCCTGCAATGCAGGCAGATTCTTTACTGACTGAGCTATGAGGGAAGCTCAGTTTTAAAACTTTCATTAAAATTGGAAATTTTGAAAATTTAGGGAATTAAATTTCCAACACCTTTTGGGTACAATACAAATTTCAATACTTTCCTATGCAGAGGAATAAAAAATGATAAGGAATGTCTTCAGACAGGGGGACTGGTATGTGTGTGTGGGAATGGTATCTGTATATAGGGTGCTGGGTTGTTGGTTTGAAACCTTGGGATTTTATTGGGTGAAAACTGAAACTGGCCTTCTTACACAGAGGGCAAGGAGAAACTAAGAAAGAGGCAGGCCACCCAGATGGGTATGTGGCAGGTTTAATAGGCAAGGGAACTTACATCCAAAGCTTGCTTTGGGCAGCCACAATATGAGCTGCTCTCTGCCCTGCCTGCCAGAGTCACAATAGTTCAAATAGATGCCTTACTTAGGTTAAATCATGTGTACTATCCAGATGGTCACAACAACATTTTGCCCTCTCGAGGCTGTGTCCTTGAAAATGGTCCCCACTATGGGAATGGTGAGCAGAATGTACATTTCAAAGGCAAGAGAAGAGGTAAGGAATTCTGAATTGCCTGTGTCTGGCTTGCTGGTCAACCAATATTTACATCCTCTAAATGACCATCTCTAACACGAGGGCCCTTGTGTACTTGGAAAGTAGACTTTATCATGCCCTGTTATGTTTATTTGAGCAGATAGAGGAGGATTTAAGTTAGAATCAAGTCACAGAAGAATAGAAACTGAAAACTGCTGAACCTCTTGAAGCAGGTGATTGAAGTCAAGGGTTAGCATAACATGCCTTCCCTCCCTTCTTTCTTTCTTTGCTTTCTCTTTCTTTTCATCTCTTTCCTTTCCTTTTCATTTCTTCACACATATACCTTTCATATATATATATATATATATGAAAAAGTGAAAGTGTTAGTTGCTCAGTCATGTCTGACTCTTTGTGACCCAGGGACTGTAGCCCACCAGGCTCCTCTGTCCACAAAATTCTCTAGGCAAGAATACTGGAGTGGGTAAGCCAGGGGATCTTCTCTGACCCAGGGATCAAACTTGGGTCTCCCACATTGCAGGCAGATTCTTTACCATCTGAGCCATCAGGAAAGCCAATATATATATATATATATATATATATATATATA
>NW_011495018.1:21580649-21588790 GCF_000754665.1 Bison bison bison
GGGTAAACTCCAGGAGTTGGTGATGGACAGGGAGGCCTGGCATGCTGCGGTTCATGGGGTCACAAAGAGTCAGACACGACTGAGTAACTGAACTGAACTATTATGTTATTATGTTATATATATAAATATTATGTTAATGTTATTAACATAACATTAATTATTATGTTATATATATATATACACACAAGTATAAAATCATGATCACAATCAAGTTAATTAACACATCCTGTACCTTACCTAGTTATCATTTAGCATAGCCTTTCAATGATCCTGATTACTTTCTAACACACTATGGTAGACTCAAAGGGGAAGGTATTATTGGAAAATTTGATGACTGTTGGGTGTGGAGTGAGGCAATTGGATTAGTTGACATCTCAGGGCATTTTTATGACTTTGAGATTAATTAAATCACTATTATATATACAGTATTTATCAAATGTTTTATAGACTTCTGGTTTTAAAGAACACATGCAAACTTTTCCAGATAGAATTAAAGACTATTTTTTTCCAGAAACAATGGGTTTTAAATCCTGACAGAGTTCTATCCTAGAGTTGGGAAAACGTATGTGTTTTTATGAAAACAGTTAACAGTATGCCTATAATCATTTTCTACTTTCTCATCATTTTCATTTTCACCATCACAAAATGAAAATCAGGCACATCTTTTTGTAAACATTATTTGTTTGATCCCTTTGACTTGTGAAAAGGATTTGTTTATTTTTATTCCTCAGTCCTCTTCTGCTGCAACTAACATTACACCAAAAAGACTCTAGCTCTGGTTCTTAGAGAAATTAAGTTTTTCTCTCTGGACAATAATGACCATTTCTCTACTTTAATCTTAAAATGATGCAAAGACTGCTTCAGAAGCATGGTATGCATCTTGAATCTTAGATAGAAAATAAACTGATATTTGTGATGCAGTGACTCCCAATTTTTATTGTGAAAACCAGCATTTTTATTTTTGGTGAGATAAAGGATTTTAAAAATTATATTGTCCAGGATTCAAAAAAGTGGGTGGACGAAGGCTGTGTTTGATTGGACTATGAGTAGAAAAGAGAGGACACCAGCGAAGCTTATTAAGTAGCTGAAATGGGAAACTGGGTTAGAAAGCAACAGCAATATCCTGAAGGTGTGGGGAGAGATCCCAGCAACACACGAAGGCTGTTTATGCACGAGGCTGATCAAGTGCAAGGGCCTAGATAACAAACTGATCACATCGTATCTTTTAACTTATTTTCATTTATTTTTAATTTTTATTTTATATTGGACTAAGTTGATTTACAATGTTGTATTAGTTTCAGGTGTACAGAAAAGTGATTCAGTTAAACATACGCATATTTTTTTTTTTTTTTTGTAAAATTCTCTTCCCACTCAGGTTATTGCATAATATTGAGCAGAGTTCCCCGTGTTATATAGTAATTCCTTCTGGGTTATCTATTTTAAATACAGTAGGTTTATATTTCAGTTCCAAACTTCCAATCTACCCCTCACCTCTACCTTTCCCCCCTCTGGTAAACACAAGTTTGCTTTCTAAGTCTGTGAGTCTGTTTTTATTTTGTAAATAAGTTCATTTGTATCACTTTTCTTTAGATTCTGCATATAAATGATATCATATGATATTTGTCTTTCTCTTACTTCACTTAGTATGATAATTTTCAGGTCCATTCATGTTGCTGCAAAAGGCAGTATTTCATTCTTTTTAATGGCTGAGTAGCATCTCATTGCATATATGTACCACTTCTTTATCCATTCATCTGTCAATAGACATTTAGCTAGCTTCCATATCTAGGCTACTGTAAATAGCATTGCTATGAACACTGGGGTGCGTGTATGCTTTTGAATGATTTTCTCTGGGTATATGCCCAGGAGTGGGATTACTGCATCTTTGACCTGGGTTCAAAACCTGGGTTGAGAGGATCTCCTGGAGGAGGGCAGGGCAACCCACTCCAGTATTCTTGCTTGAAGAATCCCATGGACAGGGGAGCCTGGGGAGCTACTGTCCATGGGCTTGCAAAGAGTTGGACATGATTGAGCAACTAAGCACAGCACAGCACATGATAACTTCATTTTTAGTTTCTTAAGAAACGTTTCTACAGTCTTCCATAGTGGCTGCACCAATTTACATTCTCACCAACAGTGTAGGAGGGTTTCCTTTTCTCTATACCCTCCCAAGCATTTATTATTTGTAGACATTTTGATGATGGCCTCCCTGAATGTGCCCAATCTCATCTGATCATATATCTTAAACAACAAGATTTTTTTGTCTTTTATTTGGGTCACTTCTAAGATCAAAAGTCTAAAAAAGTCAGGTATAAAGGGGACAGCAAGAATGTCCATGCCATACTTCACACAACCATGGCTTATACCTATCTTGTTTCTAAGTACCATAGACAAATTTGTGAAGTTTTTATTATATCTGTCCTATACAGTACCTGAAGATCTATCTTGAAAACTTCACCATAACCCTATGAGGTATGTACATTACTTCATTTTAAAGGTAAGGGCATCCAGGCTTAAAGAATTTAAGTAACACAAACAAAGTCTCATGATTAAAAATGGGAGTGAGAGTGATGGAGTTTGAATCTAGATATGTAAGACCAGAAAGCTCTTAATTATTGTTCTGAATTACTAGGATACTGTTGGTGTGAAATGATTTATTTTTAGGTAATTGAAATTAAAGAAGTACCATTTAATTTTGAAATAAGATTTTATTGAGAGGAGTAATATCATTCAAATGCTGTATTTTTTTCAATTAATAATTTGTGTCTTTTTCTTATCACCAAGTGCCCATACAATTAACCAAGCATTATTGAGGCAGCTTTGCAATTTAGAGATGTGTGTTGGCAAGTAATTGTATGAGAGCCTGCGGTAAACGTTGGCAGTTTTTAAGCAGAAAGGAAAAAATTTAGAAAGAAAACTATATTACAAAATCATCAACTTCTTCCTTAAGGTAAAAATCTTACAACATGCTGGAAAAATATATTACAAATGAGTGCAAACCATCATCTAGATTTTTGCTCCTGTTTGTTTATGCCTGAGGCCTTTTTATTTGCTCATTGTTTTATTAATGGACTTGAACCAATGAACAAGCTGGTGAAAGCTGCAGTACCTGTGGTATAAAGTATATTGTCTGAAGAATGACTTTTTTTTCACATCCAGGTGTAATACATCATGGAAACCAATTTAGCATGGGTAGTGTTAATATATGGTTGAGGGCTAGAAAAGTTTTCAGGGAAGTAAGCACAGCCAAATCAATCCGCATTGGAAGAGGAAATTCACCAGAGAGAACAGCTCTTCTTCAGTGTATATTTAGTTGTATTATTATGTCCAAAGTTCTATTCTTAAAAGATTATATTATAGGGAGATAAGTCTGTCATCTACATAACATGTAATAGGCTGTGTATTCAAGATCAGGAAATATTTACCTAGTTAATGCTATAATGTTAGGCTTTGAAACTTCTAAAAAGGCAAATACTATGCCCTCAGAGAAGGCAATGGCCCCCCACTCCAGCACTCTTGCCTGGAAAATCCCACGCACAGAGGAGCCTGGTGGGCTGCAGTCCGTGGGGTCGCGAAGAGTCAGACACGACTGAGCGACTTCCCTATGGCCCTGGAGTAAAGTCTGTTACTGAAGATAGGAATAGAGAAATTGGATTCATTTTTAAAATCTCCTATAGAGCTGGTGCATACAGAGAAAGTTCAGTAACTAGTGAATACAGGAAAGAATCTAAAGAAAGTGAAGACGAGGAAAGTATACAATGCATGGTATCAGGTGTCAGGACTCATACACGTGATCTACAACTCAGAGCAATTATTTTACATTAGGATTTGGTATGTGAAATGGCTGTTTCAGGACTCATACTTTGTTCTGCTACATATGAAGCCAACATAATTTTATCCGAATGGGATTTTGAGGATCACCCCCTTTAGTTCCCCATATGTTGCAAATGAGAAAATAAAGCTTCAGAGAAATTAATCATGTAAAGTCACCCTTTCAGATAATAGAAGAGTGCATTAGAACAAAGATTTTCTGAAATTCCCTTCAACACAACAGATGATTTTTTTCTCCCGATACAGATTTCCCTGCTTTCCAAAAGCTCACACTTTAATGCTGCTTCACTCTTAGGAATATATACTTTACTACTTGTTTTGACTACCTGAAATAAAGCCAAGGAGGATTTTCAATTTTATGAAAAAAGCCATTACTATACTAAGGCAGATCTTCTGTAAAAGCAAAGTGGTAAATTTTCAGAATGTAGAGTATACTTTTCATTTTATTCATTTCTGCTTATGGCAAGTTCCACAGGAATGCTCTATTTTCTGATGGTGCATGAAACTGTAATTTGAGCCTATGGATAGAGATTAATAGAATAGAATAATATATAGAATTTACTTATTCTCCAATTTTATTGATAAAATATGAAAGGACAAACAACAGTGTGGGGAGAAAATATTTAGGCATTATACGCATGATAAAGTACTTGAATCCAGAATATACAAAGAACACTTTATAACTCAATGATGAAAAAACACAGAACTCAATATAAAAATGGAAAATAAACAATGGATTTGAATAGATGTACCTTCATGTGTGATTCCAAAGAAAGGCAATGCCAAAGAATGTTGAAACTACCACACAATTGCACTCATTTCACACGCTAGCACAGTAATGCTCAAAATTCTCCAAGCTATGCTTCAACAGTATAAGAACTGAGAACTTCCAGATGTTCAATCTGGATTTAGAACAGGCAGAGGAACGAGAGATTAAATGGCCTAACATCCGTTGAATCATAGAAAAAGCAAGACAGTTCCAGAAAATCATCTACTTCTGCTTCAGTGAATATACTAAAGCCTTTGACTCTGTGGATCACAACAAACGGTGGAAAATTCTTAAAGAGATGGGAATGCCAGACCACCTTACCTGCCTGAGAAACATGTATGCAGATCAAGAAGCGGCAGTTAAAATTAGACATGGAACAATAGACTGGTTCCAAATTGGGAAAGGAGTATGTCAAGGATGTATATTGTCACCCTGCTTATTTAACTTCTATGCAGAGTACATCATGTGAAATGGTGGGCTGGAAGAAGCACAAGCTGGAATCAAGACTGCTGGGAGAAATGTCAATAACCTCAGGTATGCAGATGACACCACCCTTATGGCAGAAAGCGAACAACTAAAGAGCCTCTTGATGATGGTGAAAAAGGAGAATGAAAAAGCTGGCTTAAAACTCAACATTCAGAAAACTAAGATTATGGAATCTGGTCCCATCACTTCATGGCAAACGGATGGGGAAACAATGAAAACAGTGACAGACTTTATTTTTTTGGGCTCCAAAATCACTGCAGATGGTGACTGCAGCCATGAAATTAAAAGACGCTTACTCCTTGGAAGAAAAGTTATGACCAACCTAGACAGCAGAGAACAGAGACATTACTTTTCCAACAAAGGTCTGTATAGTCAAAGCTATGGTTTTTCCAGTAGTCATTATCGATGTGAGAGTTGGATCATAAAGAAGGCTGAGCACCAAAGAATTGATGCTTTTGACCTGTGGTGTTAGAGAAGACTCTTGAGAGTCCCCTGGACTGCAAGGAGATCCAACCAGTCCATTCTGAAGGAGATCAGCCCTGGGATTTCTTTGGAAGGAATGATGCTAAAGCTGAAACTCCAGTACTTTGGCCACCTCATGCGAAGAGTTGACTCATTGGAAAAGATTCTGATGCTGGGAAAGATTGAAGGCAGAAGGAGGAGGGGACAACAGAGGATGAGATGGTTGGATGGCATCACCGACTCGATGAACATGAGTTTGAGCAAGCTCTGGGAGATGGTGAAGGACAGAGAAGACTGGCATGCTGCAGTCTATGGAGTCTCAAAGAGCTGGGCACAACTGAGTGACTGAACAAGAGCACCATGCTAGATATACAAATAGCCAAAAAACTTGTGAGAAGATGCTCAATTAAATTATTTGTCATTGTGCTGTGGTTATTCACTTAGTCGTGTTCAACTCTTTGCTATCCCATATACTGTAGCCCACCAGGCTCCTCTTTCCATGGGGGTTCTCCAGGCAAGAATATTGGAGTGGGTTGCCATGCCCTCCTCGAGGGGATCTTCCCACCCAGAGATCAAACCTAGGTCTCACGCATTGCAGGCAGATTCTTGACCATTTAAGCCACCAGGGAAACACATTCAGATGAGATCAGATCAGTCGCTCAGTCGTGTCCGACTCTTTGCGACCCCATGAATCACCGCACGCCAGGCCTCCCTGTCCATCATCAACTCCCAGAGTTCACTGAGACTCACGTCCATCGAGTCAGTGATGCCATCCAGCCATCTCATCCTCTGTCGTCCCCTTCTCCTCCTGCCCCCAATCCCTCCCAGCATCAGAGTCTTTTCCAATGAGTCAACTCTTCGCATGAGGTGGCCAAAGTACTGGAGTTTCAGCTTTAGCATCATTCCTTCCAAAGAAATCCCAGGGCTGATCTCCTTCAGAATGGACTGGTTGGATCTCCTTGCAGTCCAAGGGACTCTCAACAGTCTTCTCCAACACCACAGTTCAAAAGCATCAATTCTTCGGCACTCAGCCTTCTTCACAGTCCAACTCTCACATCCATACATGACCACAGGAAAAACCATAGCCTTGACTAGACGAACTTTGTCGGCAAAGTAATGTCTCTGCTTTTGAATATGCTATCTAGGTTGGTCATAACTTTCCTTCCAAGGAGTAAGCGTCTTTTAATTTCATGGCTGCAGTCACCATCTGCAGTGATTTTGGAGCCCAGAAAAATAAAGTCTGACACTGTTTCCACTGTTTCCCCATCTACTTCCCATGAAGTGATGGGACCGGATGCCATGATCTTCATTTTCTGAATGTTGAGCTTTAAGCCAACTTTTTCACTCTCCACTTTCACTTTCATCAAGAGGCTTTTGAGTTCCTCTTCACTTTCTGCCATAAGGGTGGTGTCATCTGCATATCTGAGGTGATTGATATTTCTCCCAGCAATCTTGATTCCAGTTTGTGTTTCTTCCAGTCCAGCGTTTCTCATGATGTAATGCAAATAAAAAACACAAACCACTTCACACGTACAAGGATGGCTAAAATAGAAAAATGACAGACAATAAAAAGTGCTGGCAATGATATAAAGATATTTAAATTCTCATATATTGCTATGGGAATTTTAAAATGGTACAGACATTTTGGAAATCTGTTAGTTTTATAAAATGTTAAATATAAACTTATCTATGACTCATCAATATCATTCCTTAGTATATATCCAGGACAAATATAAACATACATCTGCATAAACACTTGTACAGAAATTTTCATAGAAGTATTATTTACATTAGCAAAAAATGTCCGTGAACTGTTGTACAGAGAAATAAAATATGAAATATGCATACAATAGGATGTCATTTGGCCATTGTAAGGAATGAAATACTATATAGTCTACAATGTGGACGAACCTTGAAACATTATGCTAAGTGTAAAAACTTCACAAAAGGCCATATTTGGTATGATTCTGTAGACTATAAATGAAGTCAATCCTAATGGGAACAAGCTGAGGTGATTTATTCAGATCTGTCTATATTGGGGGAGGCACCCACCAACCCTCACTTTTCAAAGAGACTCAAAGGCAGGGAGAGAAGTAGGAAAGAAGGTCAGCTTCAATTATGCCCTGTTTGGATGGTGTTGACATAGGGGAGTTGTAGGATGGGCCAACTAGAAGCAGGGCATCCTAAGTAATTGATTAAGGGTACATAGTTGGTTTTTTCCAGGTGACCCTAATTTGGAAATGGGTGAAAAACTTCGAAAGCTGTAAGTCATTAATCAAGTCCTGGCCATGTGGGGCCTGTTGTTACATGGGTTTATTATCCAACTTCCTGGACTGGTTACTTTAAAACATAGGTTGACTTCAAGGCTTTATTACTACAGGTTGTGGATCAGAATTCTATTTTTGTGTGTAATCTGTCCACCTTTGTTTTTGTGAGCAGTCTCTCAATTCATTATACGAAATGTACAGAATAGGTAAACATATAAACACAGATAGTACATGAAGAATTGTCTGAAACTGGAGGGATAGGATGGAAAGTGCTAATGGGTATAAGGTTTCTTTTCAGGTTGATGAAAATATTCTAATATTAGGTT
>NW_011495018.1:21588903-21590287 GCF_000754665.1 Bison bison bison
CGACTCTGTGCAACCCCATGGACTGAAGCCTACCAGGCTCCTCCGTCCAAGGGATTTTCCAGGCAAGAGTACTGGAGTGGGGTGCCATTGCCTTCTCCGTCTAAAACTGCAAATACACTAAAAACGACTTCATTGTACACTTTATTTGAGTACACATTTGTTACTTTAGGCTCCCCTCGTAGCTCAGTCGGTAAAGAATTTGCGTGCAATGCAGAAGACCCAGGTTTGATTCCTGGGTCAGGAAGCTCCCCTGGAGAATGAAATGGCAACCCACTCCAGTATTCTTGCCTAGAGAATCCCATTGACAGAGGAGCCTGGCAGGATACAGTCCATGGGTTTGCAAGAGTTGGACACAGCTTAGCGACTAAACCACCACCACCTTGTTACTTTATGTGTCAGTGAAGCTTTAAAAATAGTTCACTGATACTCATGTTTATTTGAAATGATAACAGTTTGAATATAGTTGTTTAAATGCCTTTATAATTAAAATTAATTTCAATTTCCTTTCATTTTTCTTAATCTACTAGAAATTTTAAAATGACATATATGGCTAACATTTAATTATTGGTATAAAAAGAAGTCATTAAAAAAGTGATTACAAGTGTAAAGAATGCTATCATGGGATCTTTGAGGTTTTTCTTTATACTTTTTATAAATATAGATGAGGGAAATGAAATTTCTAAGGGTTTATTAGGAAGATGTAGGAACTACAAAGTGTACCTTCTATATCCTGGTTTAAATACTTCTTTTCTATTTCACAACTGCCTTCATTGTAGATAAGGAAATAGGGGCTTCTATCAATTATTAGCAGCTTCAGAGGTTTTTGACAACTTTGACAATCTGATAAAAGCCATGCACACTCTTCTCGGGGCAGGGAGGGGGGGCGGAAATTAACACACTTATGAACCATGGTGAAACCTTTTATTTTGCCTGTATAATATCCATTCACACTTCTGGCAAGAGCAGGTAGACTTTGTCTGGAGTGGGGGGCGGGTGATATCCTTCCCGCATTCACAATCCTTGGGACTTGGTGTGTGCAGTAAGTCACCCTTACTAGTCACGGTGATTAATTCAGGAGTGAATGCTTTACTTTAATTGGCTCAGCCTGGAGATTTTAGGAAGCTGAAACTCCCTCTTTTGCTGCAGTCAAAGCAGGAAAAGTCTAAGATTTTGAGTGCTATCACATGGAGACAGAGAGATGGAAAATAACAGAAAATCTTTAATATCACTTCAGCCTCTGGATTCAGCCCTGCCTTAAACGAATTTGTCATGTAAGGAATCTGATACATTTATATTTTGGTGAAGGTGATTTGAGATGTATTCTTTGACACTTAAAACACAAAGAAACCTGGATGTTACCTGTGGTAAACACAAGAGGGCTTTA
>NW_011495018.1:21590387-21599696 GCF_000754665.1 Bison bison bison
GATATCACTGGGCACATCCACAGGTTCATCATAAGGATCTATGAACTATATCGTAGGTAAGGTAGGAGGGCTGCTTTGTGGACTTTGAACAGTGGGTAATTAACCAACTTAAACTATATATATATATATATATATGTATATAAAATAGGTATATAATTTTTATAACCATTCTGTGTGCTTGTTAGTGGAAGGTGATATTTATGAAATTGAAAGCCCTGCATCTTCTCTTTTTCTTGTGTGATCACCAATTACATCTAATCATTAGTTAAGTGGTTTTCAGCTTAGATTTTGTCAAAATAACCCATATATTTATAATGTGATAAACCCTGGATCACAGTTTGAGAACACTGAAATAGAAATGTATGGTTTTGTTTTCCCCAATGCCATACCACCAACCTCAGTCCTTGTATAATCTCGGAGCCACTATTAGAATCTATATATTCAATTAAATAATATGTGCAAGAAAGCGACTTCTGGAATTTGATTAGCAAATGGTGCTTGTGAATAATATTGGGAATTTTGAGGAAGATTTGGATCTGTGGTTAAATCTGTCATCTGAGTTTGGAAACTGAGAATTTCCTACCTCATGAATCAAAAGAACCTTTTGTGGCATGAGAGTTCACCTAAACCAAACTGGATTCATAGGCATTTGTCTGCCTTGGGGGACAGGAGAGGACATCTAAGGGACAGCGGGGCAGTGCACCTGTAAATTCAAAGGCCAGTTGCAGCATAACATCCATTACGAATGGATTTGCATTATGGCTATGCTTTAGCTGCTTTCTGGAAGCAAGTCCACTGAAACTGTTCAGATTTGGAGGAACCTAATAGTGTTTTGAAGGTGTGGGGGGATAAAAACACTCAGGACTTCACAGGACAGTTACCGGTAGTAATCACTGGAGGAAGCTGCTGCTACAGTTGCTTGGTATAAGAAAAAGAAAGTTACAGTTAAAATCTCATGGGAGCAGTTGCTGAGAGTGATCACAGATATTTTTTATTAAGTACTTTCTCTGTGCACAGCTTCTGCTGACTGAGAGGGCAGTCAAAGAAGCTCCATGGCTCCTGGTCTAGGAGATCTTGCAATCTGGAGCAATTATAAGTATCTCACCTATCATTGGGGATCATAATATCTGTCTGACAGGGATTCTTATGAAAAATACACACTGTAATCTCTTATAATATAAAACAATCCTGAAACATGATAAAGAATCTCAATAAGTGTGTAGTTAATTATCAGTCTCATTTCCTCATTGTGAATCAAGATATAGAATAATATGCATACTCTTGGTAGGAAAAAATTGGACAGTCTTAATCCAGATGTGTGATTTAGTTTCAATAAAGGGAGAGAGAACCACTGCCTTATTTCTGGGAATATCTCTGTTTTTTGTGGATTACCCCAACTAGAATTTAGGTGTGATGGCTCCTTCATGGACTTCCAAATATTGTCTCAGTTCAAACAAGTGTGTGCATGTGTTAACATTCATCCTAGAAATTATAATTGCTTACTTGGCAAGTTTCCCAAATGAGAAAGATCAAAATGCATGACTTATATGATCCATTTTCCTAGGAAACTGACATTTATCAAGTCTTCATTCTGTGCAAAGTACTGTGTTAGGAATATGCCATTTTATATTATATTTACATGTGCTAGGCAACATAGACTGTTACTATCCCAGTTTTGCAGATGAGGTGAATGAAACTGACTTCCCTGATCACATAGCTAATAATCAATAGAGTTGGGATTTCATCATAGTTGTTCCTATATTGGAGGCCACGGTCTTAACCACTATACTTATGTAATTCCTTGGTGGATGGTCTGAGGTTCTCAGAGCATTAGGATTATTGATTCTAGTCCAAGTGTCAGCTGTTAGCTCTTGGGACATTCCTAGTTCTATTGCTATATAATAATAGAAATGCTGTTCTTTGGAAAGATTTTGGGTACCCTGATTAAACTGATCCCCCATTCCTTGAAAAAGAAGAAAGGTCCATCCACACCTGCCACCAGCTGCTGCCAGGTACCCATTATTATCTGCTTAATTAATCCCAGAAAAAAATATTTCATTGTTAACCTCCATCAAAAGCTTTCAGCTTGCTCTCTGTCCTCAGAATCCTGTGGGTCATCCATATGTGATTCAGTTGATAAAGTAGGTAATTGGTTAACGTATAGATCCCTAGGTCCTACTCCTGAAAATTCTGAGGCAATTGATCTTATTGGTGCCACAAGCATCTTCTTTTATACGTGTTCCCAGCATTTTTGACTTATGTTTTTTGGATCATGATGATGAATATAGATGACTTTGTCAGAATACATGCTTTCTGTACTTAAAATTAGTCATTAAAATGTACAGAATATTAATATTAGCAGATATGAATGATCAAATTTAACATAGATTTTAATATATAAATTTAAATATGTTTATTCCTTTTATGATATCAGCCTTATGCTCTCTCCTAGTTATAGATATCTACATTGCCTACTGAGAATATTTTATCATTTTCCAAGCTTTCCACATCTCATTTTTGTTATTTGAAATTCAAGGGATCCAAATGAGAATATGTATCATCCTCCCATTTTACAAGTGCAGAAACTGAGGCTTAGCAAGTTTAGATGAGCTTTCTAGATTAATCAGCTTTGTAACTATTGATTTTGGCTCTGTTTATGCCAGACGTAGCCTTAAATTGCAATCAGAACTATCTCAAGTAGCTAGAGACCTCTTTAAAGGCCATTCTTTAACTCCCAGAACAGACAGCATCAACAATTTCTTGGACTAAAGAAAGGTCATTTAAAGCCATCTTGAGTACTAGACTCACCATGACACCATATCCAGAGAAATTCTTCTACAAGTAGCACACACTGCTTTTGATGTCCCCAGCTCTGTCTTTGATGTTCCTGGTCAAGTCCTATCCAGAAGGTTAGGAAGAGAGCATGAAGAGGGCTCAGATATCCTCTAGTCCAAAACACTCATTTATTCATAAACACAGAGCCCAAGAGGCAATGCATTATCTATCTGTAGCAGCTCAATGAGTTAGTGACAGAGCTACAGCCAGTGTGTCTGTCCCCTGAGGCTCCATAATAGGGTAGAATGAGCTCTTGGGTGGGAATCAAATAGACTAGGCTTTGAAATTTACTCTGCCCTTCACTGGCTTTGTGACCTTGGCCAAGTCACTTAACACCTCTGAGCCTCAAGCTCCTTACCTGTGAAATGGGGATAATCATACAAACCTGGCAGACCAGTTTTTCAAAATATTGGTATCATTTCAAGGCATCTGGCTTGATTCAGGGTAGATTTTCAATGAATGATGTTTGCTTCCTTGCCCAGTTTCCATAATGGTTCAAAGATCAGTTTTCAGGTCAAGCCCAGCACCAGATAACTTGCTCTATAACCATTAAGATGTATATTGTTTCTTAGCCACTGCCATGTTTGTAAAGCAATATCCTGCTATTCATGAATGCAAATCAGGCTCCAGAGCAGCAATTTGATTCTTCAAATTTATATTTGGTTATTAACAGGAATTTCTGTACTGGTCTCTGGATATATTAGTCAGAAACAAGAAGAAAAACAACTCCTGCAGAGTCACCAACACCAGGGAAGGAGTGTTGCAACTTTATTCACTTCTGTTTCTGTAGCTTATAGTACAGTGCCTGGCACATAGGAACACACAATTACTAGTACAGTACATAGTTAATATATATTAATGAAAGCAATCTCTAATTTTACTTCTTAATGGTTTCCTAAGTTCTATTGTTGGCTCAAAATTTCATTTTGATTAGTCTGGTCCCTCTAGTTATGCTGTAACCTCCTCAAAGGCAGGTTCCACTAAAACTCAGTTCAGTTCAGTTCAGTCGGTTGCTCAGTTGCGTCTGACTGTGCAATCTCATGGACTGCAGCATGCCGGGCTTGCCTGTCCATCACCAACTCCCAGAGCTTGCTCAAACTCATGTCCAAAGAGTTGGTGATGCCATCCAACCATCTCATCTTTTGTTGTCCCCTTCTCCTTCTGCCTTCAATATTTCCCAGCATCAGAGGCTTTTTCAGTGAGTCAGTTCTTCACATCAGGTGGCCAAAGTATTGGAGCTTCAGTTTCAGCATCAGTCCTTCCAATGAATATTCAGGACTGATTTCCTTTAGGATTGACTGGTTTGATCTCCTTGCAGTCCAAGAGACTCTCAAGAGTCTTCTCCAACACTACAATTCAAAAGCATCAATTCCACTAAAATTAGTCATGAAATTAGCTGCAATTTCTGAAGTATCTGCTTCTGGTAGCAGGGCCTATCAGACATATATTGCAAACAGAATACTGTGCACATTTTAAATTAAGTCAATTATTACTTCCATATGACAGATGAAGAAATAGGGAGGTTAAATAATTTGCCTTTGATCACACAGTCTGTGCAAGGTACAGCCAATGGTTGAATCCAAGGCCTATATTCTTCCCATGTTGTTCAGTCTCTAAATCATGTCCAACTCCGCCACCCCATGAATTGCAGCATGCCAGACTTCCCTGTCCTTCATTATCTCCCAGAGTTTCCTCAAACTTTTATGTCCACTGAGTCAGTGATACCATCCAACCATCTCATCCTCTGTCTTCCCCTTCTCTTCTTGATTTCAATCTTTCCCAGCATCAGGGTCTTGTCCAATAAGTCAGCTTTTCGCATCAGGTGGCCAAAATATTAGCACTTCAGCTTTAGATCAGTCCTTCCAATGAATATTCAGGACTGATTTCCTTTAAGATTGACTGGTTTGATCTCCTTGCTGTCTGAGGGACTCTCAAGAATCTTCTCCAGCAACACAGATGTTCAGCCTGCTTTATGGTCTAACTCTTACACCCATACATGACTACTGGAGAAACCGTAGCTTTGACTATACGGACCTTTGTCAGCAAAGCGATATGTCTGCTTTTGAATATGCTGTCTAGGTTTGTCATAGCTTTTCTTCCAAGGAACAAGTGTCTTTTTAATTTCATGTCTGCAGTCACCATCCACAGTGATTTTGGAGCCCAAGAAAATAAAATCTGTCACTGTTTCCACTTTTTCCCCATGTATTTGCCATGAAGTGTTGGGACCAGATGCTATGATCTTAGTTTTTTGAATGTTGAGTTTTATTCTTCTCATACTTCCTCTCTATTCCATTCAGTGTTTTGCAGAGAGTTTATACATTGCAGGCATTAACTGTAAATCATATTAGCAGAACTGGGTAAGATTAAAAAAATATGACAAGGGAAAAATGGCTTTTTCTGCTTGTTTTCATTATGGGTTGCCATTATGTTCCTCTGGAGCTGTTCATGGTCATGAATCCCTATTGCCATATTCTATTCAGTTCTGTCTGTCCCAGAAAGGACCTTTTCCTTGCAGTTTCCCTGACCAGTCCTCATGAATGTTTGTTTTGTTGTATTTTGCTAGCTGAATCCACTCTATGATCATTTTATAAGGTATATAGTGTATTTTTCACAATAACCCTACAAGGCAAGTTTTATTATTCTGATTTAATGATGTGAAAACTGAGGTTCAAGGAAATTAAGAAACTGGATCATCAAGTCCATAGAAATGAGGTTCATTTGCTTTTCTATTTGTTCTTTACTCCTAAATCAAAATCTTAAATGCAGTGAATTTAAGCATACAGCAACTATTTAACCCATACGGCAACTGAATGGGTTACTGTACTGGCCATACCTTAGAGTTTTATGTTTCAGGGATATCAAGCAATATCTCACTTTCGATCTTCACAATAGCATTAAAGGATCAAAATCTTAAGTGATAATTAGCAGCAAGTGAAACTAGCAAGGATGGAAGGCCTTGGTCCTGTCTTTATTAAACATTCTTCCTGTTGCAATGCACCTTCCAAGACACACTTACATATTATGTCAGAGGACTTTCAAAAGGCAGTGTCTGAAGTGGACATTACAGACCCCAGGACCACAGGGAGGATATTGTGGCACAGGGAATATCTTTGGTGTTCTTTTGGCTTCACCACCAGGCTATTGCCCTACTAGTGGCTAACCTTCTCTTTAACCTAAATTAAACTGACACTGGACTTGGGTAAATCAGGAGATTAAGGTGTGTAGTCTGTAGAGTCCTGGAGAGTTTGGGACTAAAAACTCAACATCCTTGTGAAGAAGCATTTACTTCAAGTTCAATACTTCCTTTTATTTCTTCCATTTTCCTTTCCTTTGTCATGCCAAATTAAATTAAAAACTTTTAATTAATAATATTGAATATATTATGATTCTGTTTAATTAGAGTTCTTCAATACAGCTATTTTTCTATCCATCTATTTATTCTTAATGAATAGAAAGACAGTGGAGCCAATGTCTAACAAATGGTAATACTGTTTCAGCCTCCCTGAGATGTGAAACATCTAGTGATTTTATTTTAACTCTCCTTTTTGTATGGTTCTATATTACTTATTTGTTAAAACTTTACAGTATACTTTATTTTCAGAAATCATTGCTAGAGAATAACGTTAACTGGCATATTAGTTTCTTGTGGCTGCTGTAAACAATTACCACAAATGTGGTGACCTAAATAACTGTTAGTATTTATTTTCTTGTAGTTCTGAATCCAGAAGTCTGAAATCAGTATTACTGGTCCAAAGTGCAGCTATCAGCAGGGCCATGCCCTCTCTGAAGGCTTTCATGGAGAATCTGTTCCTTGCCTCTTTAGCTCTGATGACTGCTAATACTTCTTGGCTTATGGCTGCATCAGTTCCATCTTCAAGGTCAGTATCTTTAAATTCTCTCCGCTCCATCTTCACACTTTCTTTTCCTCTATGTGTAGTCAAATTTCCCTCTTTCTTCCACTTATAATGATGCATGTTATTGTACCTAGGGTAAAGACAGATAATCCAGGGTGATTTCCTCATCACAAAATCCTTAGCTTAAAGTATTTGCTGTCTTTTCCATTCAAAATGATACTTACAGGTGCTAGGGATTAGGTCCTGATCTTTTTGGGGACCATTAATCAGTTCATTCTAAGTAGTTTCCAAAGGGAGAATGATGACCAATTAATATCTCATAGCTGCTTTTTAAAATGGATTTATGCAGCAGGAAGCACTAAATTCTTGTCCTGCATCGGGCTTGTGTCTATATTTAGATAAACTCTTGGTAGTTTACCTGGGATATCTCTAATTTAGATCCATTGCCTAGAGACTTGTTAATACACCAGGTTCACTCTTAATACCCCTCTTAGTCTGTGTGATATATTACATGGTTACCCTCCATATGCAACAGCGTATGTTCACAAATCCAGACTCTTTTAGGTTTATGAGAATCATGATCTTGGGGCCAGAGACTCTTGTTAGGAACAAATTATGGTCACTATATTCCACTGTACATCTCCTATAAAATCAGCTGCCCAGTGATAATGAGAAGGCATCTCAGCAGACTGGGGCTGGAGCACAAGTACCTCCCCAGTAAGTCTGAGGATGTGTACAGGCAGAAGGCCCGACAACAGATATTTAAGTTACCGTAGGTGCTTTTGCTTTCACTTACTCTTCTAATGGTATCTGTAATTGCATAACAAGAGCAAGGACATTTTCTGCTGATATTCTTTGTTAGGCCACATGGCCACAGGGGAACTCAGCATCTTCTCACTCCCCGCTCCTCACCACCAAATGTGCTTGACACTTGGATGGCCTCTACACATGCTCCTGATGACTAATGTTTCTTCCATGTTTATATTCTCCTTTACTTTCTAATTCATGTGGCTTATAATTATATCGGTGAAGTTCAAGAACAAGAACAGGCTTTGGTAGAAATGCTTCAAAAAGGATGTCTCCAACCTGTCCTATTATAGACAGTCATATAAATTATATATAGCTGACTTTGGACAGTTTTCTTTGGTTTCTTCTCTTTTTTTCCCCATTTTTCCTTTCTTCTGTTAAATATTCTTTTTCATAAGCCTAATGTGGGCACTAGTATTATATCCTTTTGTAAGTAGGAAATTCTACACTTAAAAATGTTAAATAATTTACCCAAATTATTGGGTAAGGTTACTCAGCTGCAGACTGAGCTGAGATTCAAACCTGATCTATGTGACTCTGGAATCCTCACTGCTAGATATTATATTCTATACCTTACCTTCTGAATAGGATATCAATTTTAAAATGGACAAATTATGAAGCTATAGGCCCAGGATTGTACCTATGTAATCTGAAAGCTACAGAAATAGAAGGATGGAACTAGACCCACTGACAGCAATAGGATGAGAGAACTCTCAGTAATATAGGCTACTTGGTAGCATTTAACCCCAAATAAATAGCATATGTAACAGCATTTGAGGAAGAAAATGATGTTACAGAAAATTCCCAGGAGATAAAGAGGCAATTGAAATAAAAGCCTGAAAGTCAGAAGGGAAGAATCCTTGGTAACTTATGGAGAGGCTCTCATCTTTGGGAACAGGAGTACTGAAAATCCGAGGACCATGTACTGAGCCAGAGTGGCTAAGCTCCAGAGAAGATTATAAACTGAACTAAGGGAGGTCTGCTTTGCTGAGAACTTGTGAAATGAGACCCTTTCAAGGGAGGTCTTGCTGCCAGCTTCCAACAAACAGATTTCAGTTGTCAGCTCATTTAGGATTCACTTCACTGCAGACAGCCACCACCCCTGAGGACATGACCAAAAGCCTGGACTTTTCAGCTCAACATGGAACAACTCAGACAAGGCATACATACTGTAACACCTCCAATGGGATTGGCCAAGGTCTTGCATGACCTGCTTTGCAATTAGACTTCTCCCTTTACCAATCTCACTTCCTCTAATACATTCTCACAGATATTGATCTGTAATAGATATCTAGCATGCCAAATTCAATCTTATTATCTGTTTGTGATATACTGATTTTCAATAAACCCTGAGAATCCTCATATGCAGCTCTCCTTTGGACAGAATTAATATTCTTCCTTCCCCTGTGCTAAGAAGAAATCCCCTAGTCAGAAGGGTAGGTGCCCTGGATAGGTGAGAGAAGAAGACCCTTTAACAGACATCTGTTGTGCACTAGGCTTTTGCCTGGCACCATCTGACTTTCCACCCAGAGATCTCATTTCTATTTTTCTTGACTAGGTTCTGGTGCCTAAGCATTGTTCTCTGGAAGCAGACAAATGGAATACATGCTGTAGAGAACTCAGTATGCTAAAGCATTATTATGCTTGGACTTTTGATGGTTTATTCACACAACAGAGTGTGTTAGAATGAAATTTTCCCAAATCTGACACTAGAATGCTTCAACATCCATAGCTGGCAGCTGACAGCTTTGAGTACAAAACCACCACCACTTACCCGTCTTTTGGATAGTATTCATTAACCAGTTCTAGAAAA
>NW_011495018.1:21599796-21609268 GCF_000754665.1 Bison bison bison
TCTAGAAAAATCACATGGCTCTGTGTTCTTTCATCTAACCACCCACCCACTGACCCGAGAACGAAGCTTAGTCCTGCAGTACAGTTATCACAGCTGCCCAGGGTTGGAGTCTGGGTTGTTTTATAAGATGGACCCCTCTAAGAAGGACAGGAATTGCAAATGCTCCATCCCATTTCTATCTTGGAGATCCTAACAACCTCTGCCATTAAGTGCCACATGTGGAGGTGTGTGTCATCTTTAGAGCTGCTACAACTCAGGGCCTCAGGCTGCTACCATTTATAGCATCGAGTTAGATTTAATAGGTCTCTATGTGACAGATTTAATGTCCAACAACTCATGGGGAAAATTTATCCAAAGGGCCTGAAGATGAAAGAGTTTGCCTGTCTACAAAGAGGACTGAGTGATACATTTCCACGCAGAATCTTCAGTAGGTTATAACCTATAAATCTGTCAGCAGTCTTTACCCACCGTGTATGTGAAATTATGCAAGTTTCTTTTTTTCTTTATTGTCATTTTGAATTATGCACTCTGTGTTATAGATGGATCAACTTTCCCTAGGCAGCTAACTGAACCTTGGAAGACAGGGATGTGTTTTATTTTCATGTCAATCTGCTCTGATTCAGTGTTTAGAGTGACATATAATCAGGCATTGAGTTAAAAAAAAAATCTGTATTAGGTGTAAACTGCTTTACATCATGACCGATGGGATGTAATTGGTGCTATTGACAGCAGTCTAGGCTGCATTGATTTTCCCATCAGGCTGAAACCTTGACGACAACATTTTTTCCCACCCCCAACTACTTGATTAGTTATGAACCATCACGAAGGAAAAATTATATAAAATACAAGTTGTATACAGCCATGCTACTTTTCCAAAAGAAGCAAACTTGAACATAAATTACTGGTGCAACAAGATAATAATTACCACGTAGTGACTGTTAAGCAGAGCTGCCATAAACTGCTCTTCAGAGACCTACTCTACTTGCCAGTTGTTTGCCCAGAAGAAAAAGCACAACTTTCTTATTCCTATAAATGTTATATGGATTTGTGGAAAGCCCACTACTGTGGGTCCACAAACTGAAGGTTTAATGCACATTTAATTTATGTGGAACTCACATAAACTAGATATTATTGTCCCTGATTTATAGCTTCAGAGGGTGAGCCTTATAAAGGTGATGTTACCCATCCAAGGTCAGACAATCAGTAAATGGAGGACTCAAGTCCTGCTCTGTGCAACATCCCCCACCCCCCACCCCCCTACCTATCCCCCCCGCCACCCCCCTATGAGGTCTACAGTGCATCACAGAGATGCCTTTCCAAGGAAAGGAGATGCATCTTTATTAGTCAGATTGGATAGCAATTGGTTCTCCTACAACTCTCTGAAGCTATTGTTGTGGGTAGTTTTGCTTATGGTTTTTCTGGATAATCCCAAAAGCATTAGCCAGCATGAAGTGAAACTCTAGGAAAAGAAAACTTTGCTTAATTGGTTCCTTCAAATCTTTGCTTTTAGAATTAATATAGGGGTTCTGATCTATTTGGAAAGAAAGGAAAATAAGTAGGTACAGATGAAGAGGATGGAGTGGGAACCATGGAACAACTGCTATGAGAATTCATGAGAGCTGAGCACAAGCCTCAAGAACACCAGCAACTAAGCCTCCAGGAGGACAGATGAAACTGGCTGCTCTCTCCATCTACTATATTTCTTGTGATCTCTCTGCTTCTCTCTAAACATTCACTCTGTTTAATTTCGCCTGATCGGCCCCTCTGGGATTTTCCTTCTTTATGACAGAACTGTCTACGTGGGCTGGTAACCTCCACTTTCAAGGATCTCTCTCTCTGCTCTACATCTGGAATTGGAATTTCACTCTATTCAAACTCCCAGTGGAAGGAGAGGGTGAACAGTGATGTGGTCATGTGGTGTACCACACTCTCCAGGTACAGTGCTGCAGCCTTAGAAGGGCTGCAGCCGGAAAAGTTGACTTGGAACTTACTCCGTGCTCTAGTTCCCACTCTTTGCTTTAGATATATTTCTCTATTCCTTTCGGTGGTAGAGTCCATGGTCATCACTCTTTTTTCTGATGAGCCTATTGGACTGGCAACAGCACTTTTAGTGATCTCTAAACTCTGATGTGACACTCCTTGCAATGCTGTTTCCTATATACATTCTTGAGCCGCATTCAAGCATATCCAGTTTTGATCTTTTCCTTTAAGGTTTTGCTTGTTACTGCTATTATTACTGTAACTACTGCTACTATTACTATTCCCTCTAGCTAACAAGCGTGAGAATGTACAAAACATCAGTGTTCCTTTTTTATGTGTTAGCTCATTTAATTTCATGAAAATGTTATGAGATAGCTAGTATCACCGTCTGTTTTATAGATAATAATATGAAGTTCTGGTGAGAAGAACTGCCTTATCCAAGCCAGCACACCATCTAAAGTATGTCCCAGGTGTATCTGACTGGAGCTTATTCTCTTAAGCACAACGTTCAGGGAAGAATAGAAAATGGTAAAGACAGAATACAATCAATATTGACAGATTTCTCCATCAACTGCCCTCTGACCCTCTGAAATCTTTATTTTTAATGTCAACCAGTCTCTGAGCTGCAGTAGAAGAGATCTTTGAAGCTGAAGACCCAGGGTTGGTGCTGGCTCTGCTAATTACTAACCAAGTGTATGCGTGCCTGCTAAGTCACTTAGTTATGTCCGACCCTTGGCAAACCTATGGACTGTAGCCCACTAGGCTTTCTGTGTATGGGATTCTCCAGGCATGAATACTGGAGTGGGTTGCCATGCCCTCATGCAGGTGATCTTCCTGACCCAGGGATCAAACCTGGGTCTCCCTCATTGCTGGAAGATTCTTTACCATCTGAGGGAAGTCTGTAGAATAGGAGATAAATACTTTCCATCCTATTTTCTTACATGGCTGTTGTAAGGATCTAAGAGGGTAATAAACACTAAAGCCTTCTGATTTGAGATTATAAATCTCAAGTAAGTATTACTATTATCATTTATTATTTCAATTTACTGTGCTGGTAAGTGAATAGATTAGGAATATAGAAATACATTTTTTCCTTTTGGTAACTATGGCAAACCTTACCTTTTTTATAGGACTTTTTTTATCTTAGAAAACAACATTTTTAAAAAGGAAGATTATACCTGTGGCAGATTCATTTCGGTGTTGGGTAAAACTAATACAATATTGTAAAGTTTAAAAAGAAAATAAAATTAAAAAGGAAGATAAATCGTCCTATCATTATTCTGACATCTTCTTAAATTACTTGGTATCTGGGCTCTCTCTTCCTTTATGCTGTTCTTTATCCTGTTTCCATTTCCTCAAGTCACACAAGATGCCTAAATATCATCCAAAGAATCTTGATACATTCCTATTCCTGTATACACAAGATATTTAGAATTAAAAGAAGACTTTGCTGATGACCAAGAATAATCTATGGCCTACTGCATATATGGGTTTTTGAACATGTAAAGTTTGATGCCCCCCACCAATCTTATCAGTAAATGGGGGCTCATTGTACTTGTACCTGACAAAGCACTCATGTCATCAGAGTTTTCCGTCTCCCATTAATCTGAACTGGCTGATAAGAATACTGGTGGGCTATAACATTGTGGGTCAGACCATAGGCTTCAGTATATTATTAATCTGGGCTTTAATCCTAAAACCACCAATCATTAGCCACATAGCTTTGGACAAAAATCTTAAATATGTTGAACCACATTTTCCTCATCCCCCTAAAAAATGGTGTTAGTAATAAAATCTATCTCATAAGATTGTTGAATGAGGTATAGTGATTACCACAATATCTTACACTTATATATTCCCATGGGGCTTCTCAGGTGGTACTAGTGGTAAAGAACCCATCTGCCAATGTAGGAGACATAAGAGATGCAGGTTTAATCCTTGAGTCAGGAAGATACCCTGGAGGAGGGCATGGCAATCAACTCCAGTATTCTTGCCTGGAGACTCCCATGGACAGAGGAGCCTGGCAGGCACTGTCGATAGGGTCACAAAGAGTTGGACACAACTGAAGTGACTTAGCATGAAAGGAGGCATATATCCCCATGAGTTATAGCTATTATCATCTTATTACTGCAATTATTAGTTGAATTAGTAAACACAAAGTTGAAATGATTAAAAATCTTTATACATGTATAAATCTTTATATACGAGAACACCCACGTAACTCCCATTTTCATTCTAAGAACATCTCCATCATTCACCACCTAATATAAATGAAATACTTTGTTAACTAAAACAGTGATGCCTGAAATGTCTACTGATTCTAAAGGCTATCAAATGGACCAAGTGTAGCACCACAATTAGTTAAATAAGTCAGACATAGACAAAGAAAGCACTCTCAGTGAAGCCTTTGCAAGAACAAAATAGACAGCTCTCAAAGCCTGTGTCTCCTTGCTTCATCTCACAACCTCCATTCTTCTGCAGGTTTACTGTCCTGTCTTAGCATGGAAAAGGAAGTATAGTGTTTAATTACTTGTTGCTGCTGCTACTGCTGCTAAGTCGCTTCAGTCGTGTCTGACTCTGTGCGACCCCAGAGATGGCAGCCCACCAGGCTCCCCTGTCCCTGGGATTCTCCAGGCAAGAACACTGGAGTGGGTTGCCATTTCCTTCTCCGATGCATGAAAGTGAAAAATGAAAAGTGAAAGTGAAGTCGCTCAGTCATGTCCGACTCCTAGGGACCCCATGGACTGCAGCCTACCAGGCTCCTCTGTCCATGGGATTTTCCAGGCAAGAGTATTGGAGTGGGGTGCCATTGCCTTCTCCATAATTACTTGATATTGGTCCTTTATTTGAAATAGCACCTAAAACACCTGAGGAGTAGAAAGATGTGATTGTTTCAATGGGTACCCATCCAAGAAAGCTGGGATTATATTCGTGTGAATGCCGGGGGCCTTAGGACATTTCTGCTGGGATGGAGAGCTCTTGGAAAAAGATTGTCAGAAGAATTTGAAGGCTGTTTCTCACAACTGGTTTGGAGAATCATTTGGCAGAGTGCTCTTCAACACACTTGAAGAGTCATCAAACAATTCTTCACTTCACAATAATCTTTGACTTTCTTGGGACCAACAAGATAAAGAGAATTTATTTAAAATATATATATATGTAATTGGAAAAATAAAATGAAAACAGAATAACTATTCAATGAATAGTTATTGAGGTGGGTAGTGTATTGCTCCTCAGAGCATTTACAGACAAACTGCAAGAAAATCACTAACAGTAGTGGGCAGGCTTGGAGTAGGGAGGGAAGGACAATGAGACAGGAGTGGTAGCTGCTTGTTAGAAATGAAGAATTATGAAACCCCTTTGGAATGACCTATTGGACTGGTAAATTTGCAAATAACATGTCAGTCTTCCTTGGCTTTTCC
The DNA here is from genome assembly GCF_000754665.1 of Bison bison bison. Taxonomy (NCBI): domain Eukaryota; kingdom Metazoa; phylum Chordata; class Mammalia; order Artiodactyla; family Bovidae; genus Bison; species Bison bison. Next base: position 21,605,199 of record NW_011495018.1, read on the forward strand.
TCTCAGGTGTCAACTGCCTGCAGGTAAGTGGTGTTCTCTGCTGTTCTTTTTTTTTTAATATAAATGTATTTATTTTAATTGAAGGCTAATTACTTCACAATATTGTATTTGTTTTGCATACATCAACATGAATCCGCCACAGGTATACCCGTGTTCCCCATCCTGAACCCTCCTCCCTCCTCCTTCCCCATACCATCCCTCTGGGTCATCCCGGTGAACCAGCCCTGAGCATCCTGTATCATGCATCGAAACTGGACTGGCGATTCATTTCACATATGATATTATACATGTTTCAATGCCATTCTACCAAATCATCCCACCCTTGCCCTCTCCCACAGAGTCCAAAAACTGTTCTATACATCTGTGCCTCTTTTGCTATCTCTCTTACAGGGTTATCTTTACCATCTTTCTAAATTCCATATATATGCATTAGTATACTGTATTGGTGTTTTTCTTTCTGGCTTACTTCACTTTGTATAATTGGCTCCAGTTTCATCCACCTCATTAGAACTGATTCAAATGTATTCATTTTAATGGCTGAATAATACTCCATTGTGTATATGTACCACAGCTTTCTTATCCATTCGTCTGCTGATGGACATCTAGGTTGCTTCAATGTCCTGGCTATTATAAACAGTGCTGTGATGAACACTGGGGTACACGTGTCTCTTTCAATTCTGGTTTCCTCGGTGTGTATGCCCAGCAGTGGGATTGCTGGGTCGTATGGCAGTTCTATTTCCAGTTTTTAAAGGACTCTCCACACTATTCACTCCAGTACTCTTGCCTGGAAAACCCCATGGATGGAGGAGCTTGCTAAGTGCACTCCATGGGGTCGCTAAGAGTTGGACATGACTGAGTAACTTCACTTTCAATTTTCACTTTCCACTTTCATGCATCGGAGAAGGAAATGGCAACCCACTCCAGTGTTCTTGCCTGGAGAATCCCAGGGACAGGGGAGCCTGGTGGGCTGCCGTCTATGGGGTCGCACAGAGTTGGACACGACTGAAGCCACTTAGCAGCAGAAGCACACTATTCTCCATAGTGGCTGTACTAGTTTGCATTCCCACCAACAGTGTAAGAGGGTTCCCTTTTCTCCACACCCTCTTCAGAATTTATTGCTTGTAGACTTTTGGATAGCAGTCATTCTGACTGGTGTGAAATGGTACCTCATTGTGGATTTGATTTGCATTTCTCTGATATGAGTGATGTTGAGCATCTTTTCATGTGTTTGTTAGCCATCTGTATGTCTTCTTTGGAGAAATGTCTGTTTATGTCTTTGGCCCATTTTTTGATTGGGTCATTTATTTTTCTGGAATTGAGCTGCAGGAGTTCACAATTTGTATGGAAATACAAAGAACCTCGAATAGCCAAAGCAATCTTGAGAAAGAAGAATGGAACTGGAGGAATCAACCTGCCTGACTTCAGGCTCTACTACAAAGCCACAGTTATCAAGACAGTATGGTACTGGCACAAAGACAGAAATATAGATCAATGGAACAAAATAGAAAGCCCAGAGATAAATCCACGCACCTATGGACACCTTATCTTTGACAAAGGAGGCAAGAATATAGAATGGAGAAAAGACAATCTCTTTAACAAGTGGTGCTGATAAAACTGGTCAACCACTTGTAAAAGAATGAAAGTAGAACACTTTCTAACACCATACACAAAAATAAACTCAAAGTGGATTAGAGATCTAAAGGTAAGACCAGAAACTATAAAACTCCTAGAGGAGAACATAGGCAAAACACTCTCTGACATACATCACAGCAGGATCCTCTATGACCCACCTCCCAGAATATTGGAAATAAAAGCAAAAATAAACAAATGGGACCTAATTAAACTTAAGAGCTTCTGCACAACAAAGGAAACTATAAGCAAGGTGAAAAGACAGCCTTCAGAATGGGAGAAAATAATAGCAAATGAAGCAACTGACAAAGAATTGATCTCAAAAATACACAAGCAACTCCTACAGCTCAATTCCAGAAAAATAAACGACCCAATCTGCTGTTCTTTCAAAGGTGGCTTTTCCCTTTGCTTCCTCCTTGAGTGTGTGGGGGTACTTGCCCTGGTCCAATACTTCTGAGTGCACTGATAGTCTTTCTGATTTGGGGGTTTAATTGGCAAACTTATTCTGCTTTGTTTTGCTTATGTTTGTTATTATACTAAGCTCTCTCTCCCCTACCCCTTTGATTTTTATCACAGTACAGGTAATATTTTGAACTCCCATTGACCTTACTCTTTTGTTCAGAATCCAGGATGGGACAGAGGGCTGTTATTGATTTGATCTCCTGAGAACATAATCCATTTAGCTAAGCCTTTTCCTACTTAAATTTACCTACAATTGACTCATTAGTACAAATCAATGCACTGAATCTGCAAACTTCCTTTGATCTGTCTATCCTCAGGCCCTTCACTCTACTTGGAAAATCCAATGTTTTATTTGATAGTGACTTTTTTCTAATCACAGTCCCTCTTTTGTGCTAAATCATCTTTATCTTGCAACTCCTCTGGCCCCCAACACTTCTCTAAAAATATTTTTCTGCCCTCAATCCAGAATCTATTTGTTTAAAAATTTGTTTGGTTTTCCTTAGTATAGATAAGGTTGTTTGTTCTTCAAGCAGAATAGATTTCCCTCCTTCATTGAATGCTACTTTGAAAAGTCCTTTAATTTATGTAAAAAGATATATAACTCAAAGTTGGGTTCCCCTGCTTTCTGCTGAAAACCCAATAAAGAGGCAAAGTTGGTGGAAAAGAAAGTTTGCTTTATTTCTGATGCCTGCTGGGGGTGGGGTGGGTAAGTGGGTGTGGCAGGGTGGACTCCTGCCCAAAGGCCGACTCCCCTTCAATAACAATCAGTGAGCAAGAGCTTTCATAGACACAAGGTGGGGGGCTATACGTAGAAACAGCACAGTTAGCGCTCAGAGTCATCTCAAAATTGGTCATGTGGTGATCTGGCCAGCATTATCTTGATTGTTTTAACTACAGTTAATTTTGAGTTCTGGGGGCTTCTCAGGTGGCACTAGTGGTAAAGAACCCTCTTGCCAATGCAGGAGATATGAGGTGCCAGTTCAGTCCCTGGGTTGGGAAAATCCTGTGGAGGATGGCGTAGCAACCCACTCCAGGATTCTTGTCTGAATGAATCCCATGGACAGAGGAACCTGGAGGGATACAGACTGTAGGGCTGCAAAGAGTTGGACAGGACTGAAACGACTTAGTACACACACCCACAATCTTTAGTTCCAGGGTCAGTCCCATTCCTTGAGGCCAATTCTTGGAATTGCGGCAGTTTGTAACACGGCTACAGTCTGGTCATCACGTTCTTTCACCTGGTATGGTGTCAGTATGTATAACACAGCTTACAAGATATGGCTCAATATTATCTATAGCCCTTGAGGATGAACTAAAGGTCTTTGACTATGCTTAATGACTAAACTATTTTATTTGGTCTCCTTTGACTGTTTCCCTTTGTTTCTGTGTTTTCTCATTTCTTTGATTAAACTGATTTTTTGGCTAAAGTTTTTTCACAGACAAAAGACAGGTGGAGGACATGGGGGAAGGACCATAGGGTTCTGCTCCATTTTAGAGACACACGCAAGAAATCCTTGGCAGAAGTTTCTTCCTTAAAGTCTCAGGGCAAAGAAATGTTACTTCCATGAACTTTCCTATTCACTTCAGTTCAGCTCAGTTCAGTCGCTCAGTCGTGTCCGACTCTTTGCGACCCCATGAATCGCAGCACGCCAGGCCTCCATGTCCATCACCAACTCCCAGAGTTCACTCAAACTCATGTCCATTGAGTCGGTGATGCCATCCAGCCATCTCATCCTCTGTCTTCCCCTTCTCCTCCTGCCCCTAATCCCTCCCAGCATCAGAGTCTTTTCCAATGAGTCAACTCTTCACATGAGGTGGCCAAAGTACTGGAGTTTCAGCTTTAGCATCATTCCTTCCAAAGAAACCCCAGGGCTGATCTCCTTCAGAATGGACTGGTTGGATCTCCTTGCAGTCCAAGGGACTCTCAAGAGTCTTCTCCAACACCACAGTTCAAAAGCGTCAATTCTTCAGTGCTCAGC
>NW_011495018.1:21609368-21622016 GCF_000754665.1 Bison bison bison
CTTTTGAATATGCTATCTAGGTTGGTCATAACTTTCCTTCCAAGAAGTAAGCATCTTTTAATTTCATGGCTGTGGTCACCATCTTCAGTGATTGACCTTTCCTATTATTCGCCAGCTAATTAGTTGCTCTTTCCATTCACCTTCCAGAAATTGCTTCTTGTAACGTTGTTGAGGGAGAAGGCAATGGCACCCCACTCCAATACTCTTGCCTGGAAAATCCCACGGACAGAGGAATCTGTTGGGCTGCAGTCCATGGGGTTGCTAGGAGTCGGACACGACTGAGCAAATTCACTTTCACTTTTCACTTTCATGCACTGGAGAAGGAAATGGCAGCCCACTCCAGTGTTCTTGCCTGGAGAATCCCAGGGATGGGGGAGCCTGGTGGGCTGCCGTCTATGGGGTTGCACAGAGTCAGACACGACTGAAGCGACTTAGCAGCAGCAGCAGCAACATTGTTGAAAGCTAATGTTACTGTGCCTTACATAAGTAGTTTGTAAGTTATTATTCCTCTTGCCAAACTGAAGCCTCTTAAATGCAGGGGAAGGGGCTTCCCTTGTAGCTCAGTTGGTAAAGAGTCTGCCCGCTTATGCAGGAGACCCAGGTTTGATCCCTGGGTTGGGAAGATTCCCTGGAGGAGGAAATGGCAACACACTCCAGTACTTTTGCCTGGAAAATCTCATGGATAGAGGAACCTGGTGGGCTGCAGTCCATGGGGGTGCAAAGAGTCGGGCATGACTGAGTGACTAACAGTTACTTACTTACTTAAATGCAGGGGATGTGGAGTTTTCATTTCCTTTGTATACTTCTGGGTTCGAACTCAATTCCAGAAAGAGTATGTCATCTAGAACATCAAAGCCCTCATGCTTTTGTGCTCAGGACCAACATAGACAGCCCTGTGAGTGGATGCTTACAATGTGCTTTACACAGTGCCAAGACAGAACTACACACAGCAGTGCAGAGGAAGTGCCCCTGGCTCGGATAGAAGGGGGAGGGAGGAGATGGGGCATTACATACCACTGTAGCCAATCTCATAGTTCCCATGGCACTTCCGACCAGAGTGCCTTCTATCCAGTGGTATGGAATAGATGAATGATAAAATTGGAGGGCTTAAAATTTTCCTTAACTTGGAAATGATTTTCCTTAATTGAAAACAATTGGAAATAGTCTTTGGGGGGAGTACTGAGTCAGAATTGACGATGTTTGTATGTTTAACGAATTTATGATAATCTGATTTTGCATATGGATGTTCATCTGACAAAATACCTTATATAAAAAGTTTGGGTGTTTGTTTAGAACTACTGTAGCTGAGAAAAATATTTGTATTTGTTGCTGATCAGGCAGTAACTAGGCAGCAAGCTTCTTACACCTTAATTACAAGATCGTATTAAAACAAGGCAATTTAATTGCAATCAGTGTAGAATAATTTATTTATAAACTGCCATTATATGTATTTATATCCTGTAATACATATTACTCCAGCCTCATACTGTATGTGCCTCATTATATTGTGAAGTACAAGGTCATTAACCTACAATTTCATTTGACATCTTATTTATTATATTCTGTTCTGTGTTTAGTATGAAATTGTTAAATTCTCTTCAGTTATTTTTTACTACTTAATTTCTGTGTGAATCTCATAAGGCTCTGATTACAGCTATTTAAGCAAGTATGACTTGTGTTGTAAGCAGTTGGCTTTCCTTAAACATCTTGAGTGGATCTGGAATGGGTTCTGCTCTTCAATTGTCTCTCCTTCCTCATATTTGGCCCTGGTTGGTAGTGATTCTGGAAGCCCAATACATTTTCCCAAGTACTGAAATGGTTCTTGGCATCTTTCAGAGAATATTTGGAACACAGCAAAATGAATTGCAGATAAACTCCATAAGCAAAATACTACTCCTGATTCTGAAGCTAGCAGATTTCTAAGCTTTGAGTGGTCTGGTTTGGTGAATTGAGCTTGGTTAATATATGTAACAAGTCAAGGGCTGTAGAGTTGAAATCCCGTGTTGATACTTTCTCTCAGTGTGTGTGTGTGTGTGTGTGCGCACGCACACACATGCTCAGTCCTGTTCAACTCTGCGACTCCATAGCCTGTCGCCCACTAGATAAAGCCAACTTAACAAAATATACGTATAAACATAGTCAAGAGTAGACATCACTGGGTGCTCTTGGGCTCCAAGATGAGGCTAGATCAACACAAATCTGTCTCCACTGCTAGCAGAGTGGGCTGAATGTACGTATGAAGAGAGGGGAGCTACTCCGTATTAAGTCTGTACTATCAATGTGCCAAGGGCTTCCCTTGTGGCTCAGTGGTAAAGATTCTGCCTGTCAATGCAGGAGACATGGGTTTGATAGTTGGGAATATACCCTGGATGAAGGAAATGGCAACCCACTCTGGTATTCTTGCCTGAGAAATCCCGTGGACAGATGAACCTGGCAGGTTACAGTCCATGGGGAAACAAAGAGTCATCGGATATGACTCAGCGACTAAACAGCAACAATCAATATGTTTTAATTTGATGTTTCAACCCAGTTTCCCAACTTTCAAAGCCAGGTATTATTAAAATATTCATTTTATATCCCCCGAAACTGAGGTTCAGAGAGAAAATTCCTTGTTCAAGATTACACAGTCACTAGAGAGCTGAGCTAAGCTTCAAACCCAGCTATCCTGGTCTCTGAAACTCTCTACAGTATACTGTACTCCACTCGTCCTTTTTGCATCGCTATTTACAGTTTTCCAAGGGTTAGCTATTCTTTCTGAGAATTAATTCTGCAAGCCGTCCATCCTTCTGCATAGCCCTATATTTACTACATAATTGTTTGCCGAAGCCTTTCACACAGGAGGCATACAGAAAGGGGAGAAAGCATAAGGCAGTTACTATATATAAAAGTCCAGTTATTGGTTACTCCTGGGGAATGAATACTTCAGAATAACCAAGGTTTCTTTATTTATTCATAAAGTGTGCCCATACTTATTCTCTCAAGATTAAAAATAAGGTTCTATTTGATGCTTTTTTCTAAGAGGTATTTTATTTCTTACATTTTAAAACATAACCACTTTATAAATGTATTAATTTTTTTTATAAATTACCCTCACCATAGGATTGTAACTCCATAACGGCTGTGACACTGATGGCAATATTGATTATACATTCCCTGCATCTACAGCAATGCAAATAACATGCTAATGTGCTTAGTAACTGTTGGATTAATCAATGCCTATTATGGTCATTATGCATTATCCTGAACTTAATGTAATGTGCCTTTAAGGATATCAGAAAGTGTAAGATTACTTGCAACTCATCCTAAAGATCTGAGTTCATTGTTCACTTACTCGTTTTCTACAGTTCCCAGTCTTCTTCACTGTCGGCTCTTAAAACTCCACTGTTGCTTATTGTGTTTTCAGCAGACGTCTGACATTGGGAAGCATCTGCTGCATCTAATATGAAAGCTACGGTGAATTAGGGAACCAGATGCCCTTTGTTATTCAAATTTTGTAAAGGTTTGAATCCTCTGCTAGGAGTGAGCAAATATGTTTAAGTGGGAATCTGTGGCATTTTCCAAAGGAAAGGAGCTTTGAATATTCAACAACTTCAAGGTGATTAAAATAATATCAGGCACCTTTTTTTTTTTACCATGATGATATGAAACTAGAAATCAATTACAAGATGAACTAGAAAAACTACAAAAATGTGGAGATTAAACTGCATGCTGTTGAACGATGGATCATTAAAGACATCAGAGGAGAAATAAAAAAAATACCTAGAGCCAAATTAGAGCATAAATACATCATACCAAAATATATGAGATGCAGCAAAATTGTCTCTAAAAGGGAAGTTTAAAGCAATACAGGCCTTCCTCAAGAAATGAGAAAAATCTTAAACAGTCTAAAGTTATACCTAAAGAATCTAGAAAAAGAACAAAGTTCACATTTAGTAGAAGAAATAAAGGTCAAATCAGAAATAAATGACATAGATGCATAGAAACTAAAATGACTAATGAAACTAAGAGTGGGTTCTTTGAAAAACAAACAAACAACAAAATTGACAAATGGACAAGTAGACTCACTGAGAAAGAGAGGGCTCAAATAAGCCAGAAATGAAAGAGAAGATGTTACAGCTGATACCACAGAGATACAATGAATTTTATACTTTAAATGTGTGAATTATAACTCAATTAACATGCTAAAATGCTCACTAAATGTCTAAATACAAATAGTAGCAATGTATTCTATAGTTTATAACTTTTGTGTTAGTAAAAATGTGTGCTCAGTCACTCAGTCGTGTCCGACTCTTTGCGACCCCATGAACTGTAGCCTGCCAGTTCCTCTGTCTATGGGATTTTCCAGGCAAGAACAGTGGAGTGGGTTGCCATTTTATTCTCCAGCGGATCTTCCAGACCTAGAGACTGAACCTGCATCACTTACATTCATGACATATTCTCTATCACTGAGCCACCTGGGAGCCCTCCTTTAGGTTACTCACTTTCAATGCTGCTACCAGAAAAGCCGTATTCCATTTCTGTATTCCGTGTTAGTAAAATATATGACAATAAAATCACAGAGTTTGGGAGTCTAGAAAGCAAAGTGTACAATTATGTCTATCAACTACATATTAGAATATTGTTTTAGCATTATTATCATTCTGGATGGGGTATTTCTCGCTCTCTGTGTGGTCTCCCCTTTGCATTGTTTAGCAGCATCTCTGGCTTCTGTCTTCTATCCAGTTGATTCCAGCAGCCTCTTTCCTTTTCCCACCTAAGGGAATGGCAACCCACTCCAGTATCCTTGCCTGGAGAATTCCATGGACAGAGAAGCTTGGTGGGCCACAGTCTCTGGTATCTCAAAGAGTTGGACACGACTGAACAACTAACACACACTTCCTTTGACTGCTTCCTTCTGTGCTAACAAAAAATGTCTCCAGATTTTGTTAATTGTCTTCTAGGGGGAAAAATAATTCCCAGTTAAGAATACCTGCTACATATGAAGTGGTACAATATGATTTGAATATAATGTGTTAGTTTCCTATGTCTACCCTAACAAATTACTACAACTTAATGATGTAAAACAACACAATTTTATTACTTTTGTTCTAGAGCTTAAAAATTAAAAATGTTCTAACTGTACTACAATTTAAAGTGTCATCAGGATTCATGCTGGAGGCTCTCAGGAAGAATGCATTGCCTTGACTTTTCCAGTTTTTATAGGCATTCCTTGGCCATTGTTCCTTCCTCTATCTCAAAGCCAGAGTGTAACATCTTTAAGTTTCTCTCTTTAGCTTTCCTCTGCTTTGTCATCATATCTCCTTCCCTCTGACTCTGACCTTCTACCTTTCTCTCATAAAACTTCTTGTAATTACTTTGGGATCACCTGATTAAGACAGGATTATTTTCTTATCTCAAGATCCCCAACTTAGATACATCTGTGGAGTGCCTGTTAAGGACACATATTTACAAATTCCAGGGATTAGGACATGGACATATTTAGGGAGAATTATTCAGCCCATCACAGTAGACTTTGATAAGTTAAAGATGTACACTATAACACCTAAAGCAACAATTAAAATAATAATAAGCTAAATATTTAACAATATACTACAGGTCTCTGAGGCTGTTTATTTTGCATTGTCTGTCTATTCTCTGGATTAGGTAATTTCTCTTGTTCTATCACAGAGATTTTAGCCCTTTCCGATTGTTTATCACTAAGACCTCTGTTGTCCTTAACAGAGTTCCTGGATATATTTTTTTCCCCCACATTCTGCTTCAAATAATGCTAACATCCTCAAGGCAGGGTCACGTAGCTGATGACCCTCACTTTCTACTCACCTATCTGTAGTGGAATGTCTGTGCCTTGGGGCTAGATGTGGAGCAGGGAGGGAACTGGAGCTGCTAGTTCTCACAGCCTGACTTGCCTGTTCAGAATAAAACTTCTGCAACATGGAGTTCGGGGAAATGATGCAGCCTCTGATTTATTAACAAACTCCATATAGTTCCACTCTTCTTACTGAGATTCGTTATATGTTGTTGAATAATTATTTCCTAATTTGTTGCATGCTGGAGAATTGTCAGAATTTTTAAATGATTGTTTTTGAAATTTTGTCTAGATTTATTGCTACTGTTTTGGAGAAAGGATTTGTTAAGCTCCTTACACAGTCGTTCTAAAAGTCTCACCTCTGTGCTGTCTCTTGATGCTTCTGTCTCTTTTTTCATGAGGTTGATGAGGCAAAGACACTGAACTTTGCTTTTGCTGGAAATGCTCACTGTTTCAGAAGGGACTTAGGCGTTGTATTGAACTAGGTCTGCTCTATGTATTGAGGGAATCTCTTTTGTTTGTCTCCCTTAGAGATTTTTACTGAGGTTTTCAATCTATCACCACTGTATATTTTAACATTTCAAAGCATATATTTCAGTGAGGATATAGTTATATGTCCAATGAGGATACTCACACTTTTTTGTGTGTCTGGAGTTACATCTTATAGGGATCAGGATGAAAGAATTCAGGGAGTCCCAATGTTCCAATCCAGTTCACAAATAAACTAAATACATCCTTTGGAGCAAAAATCTATGACTATAAAAGCCATGCATCTTTGGTTTACAGGAAAAAAAAAAGAAAGAAACCTACTTAAGCAAATTTATGTAAATAGAAGAACAAAGTTGTTTTAAGATTTTAGAACTCTCACAGATTTTAGGGGAATTAAATTTTATAACTGAAAACAATTACAGATTTTAGTCTTCATCAAAGTGTGTTTCTCACTCTATCAGATTATGTCTCAATGTCTATTTCTGTCTCTGTGTGTCTCTCTCTGAGACCATATTATCCCTCATTTCAGCTTTTGTCTATTCATGTGTCCCATTATTCTCTCTGCAGATAAGCACCATTTGCTTTAACCCATCTGCTTTACTTCTTCTACTTCCTTCTTTGCTAAACAAACCTTGGTTTTTTAATTGGGGCATAAGCTTTAGCTCTAACACTACCTAAACTGTTAGGTCAGACATTTATACCAATATAAAATATTAAGGAAGCGATGCTTTCTACATAAAAAAAGATGGTATGAGACTTAAGGATTAATAACTGCTACAAGTAAGAGAATTTCAGACAAGTTATTTCACGATTGGTTTTAGAAGCCCCCCAGCAGCTTTGAGTCTGTTCATACTATACTGTATCACTTTGAGTCTGTTCATACTCATGACCAAGGATTTTCCTGGTTAAAAATAGTTTCTAAGCAGTTTAGATAGAGACTTCTTTGTGATTAATGATAAATTTGTCCTTGTTGGTTTGAGCTGTGTAAAACAGAAAACAAACAGTCCTTTGTGTTGATAGGCTGGTTAGTGGATCACAGACAATGATAGGGTCGACATATGACCCTTAACCCTACCATCTCATGGCAGCCATGTGGATGTTCTGAGCAATTTAATGCTTTCATTATCTAGTTCTGCCTTCTCACTCTGTTGGGGAATGGAGGAGCCCAATCTGTCACTTGCTCTTGCCATCATCTGATTCCTCCAGGAACTGTCTGTATTTGTCTCTTCACTATGTAATCAAGAACATTTGGTGTTTTGATGATAAGTAAGAGAAGGAAAATGAGTTAGGAGTATATAGGTTACAAAAATGAAAGCAGACTTGTCACCTCAGAAGAAATACCTGACTTCTTTGCTTAGAGTAAAGGAATAAAAAATATATGAGCTTTGGAGTTCTCAGACAAAGCTTAAATAACTCTTCACTTATTTGCTGTGTGACTTTGAGGAGATTACATAATCTCTTGGAGTCTCAGTTTTCTTATTTTTGAACTGTGGATACAAATACCAAGCAAGATGTATTCTTGGGAGAATTATCTATTAATATTGTCGTTGTTGAATCAGGGCTAAACTGTGGCTGTAGAGGGTAAGAACTGGTGATGGGAGATTGAAAACTGAGGTGAAATTTTTGGTCCTCATGCTCAGAACTGCTCACTTGTTTGGCTTTTAGTTTCTCAAAAGATCCCTTTCTATTGCTGGTCTGCCCACTCATGGTGACTTTTTGCTTTTCTGGCATATGCTCTTCAATTTTTCTGTGGTATATTGCAATCTCCATTCTCATTGACAAATATTTATACCAGGGGAGTGAGAAAAGAGGTCTACTGATTCGTCTTTAGCACAATTAAAGTGAAGTTTGATTCTCAAATTTTTTAAATAAATATTTCCTTGTGTGCATTTCTAATGTATGAAGTAAGATTTGCTTACATCAAAGTTTAACATAATTTCAGAAGAATTACATATTATTCTAATTTTATTTTATGTATTATATCTTATGATGAATACTTTTCAAAGCACATCACATATACTATTTCATTTAATTTTGATGATAGCAAAATTATTTATTCCACTTTTCAAATGTGAAAGATTATGGAGCAGGGAGGAGCAGCAGAAATAAAACTGGGACTTGAGTCTATTGATTTCTTAACACAGTATTCCATCCATTTTACATGTTTTCTACCATCAATATTAATATTTCAATTTGGTAGTAATGATATTATTAATTATAATCAAGAGACTTCTTTCTGCTAATTTATGCACTGGATATTTCTGATTCTTACATAAAAAAATCCTTCTTTACTCCTAAACATATGTAAGAGCTTATAATTTTCATATCATGATCTAAAGAATTGTTTCCTCCCAAATTTTGTCTCCTACTCCATGAAATATTTCTCAGAACTAGGATTTCATAATTTTAGATAATGTTACAAGAATGAGTATTCAGCCATGACTTTTCTAATAGGCTATAAACATAATCCAATATCCTAATTTTATTGTATTGTCAGAGAAGTTAATTGGATTGGTATAGCCACTAGCAAAATATATTGGTTCAAGCAAATAGTGAATCTAATTTTCTCCATAAATATTCCTGCACAGGAACAGTGCAGACAGAGGATCAAGGGGAAAGGGTGCTTGTGTAACTTTAAAAGATCAATTTAGCTTCAATATTTTACTCATGGAAGAAATATAAAGGGATGAAATTAATTTATTTTAGCATACATTATTATTTTTAAATTGGACTAGAACAACAATGAAATAATAAACTTTATAGTGCAGTTCAATTTCCCACAAAGCAGGGGAGATGGGCCCCTCCGTCCCACTTTCCAACACTTCATACACCAAGTCCCTAGGAACTTTAAGAATTGACACAGAGAGGTGATTTTTATTTTTGGGAATCAATATATATCTCTTTAAAAATCATTCAGACTTTAATGATTTACATGAGTAGATTTTGGTCAATGTTTACCTGAGTTATGAGTTGGAACTTGGTTCTACTGATTTCTAGCTTCACCTACCACACACACCTGTCCTCAGGAAAGTCACAAAATACCTTTCTGTCTCATTATTTTGTCCAGAAAATGAATCCACTGCATCAATGAAAGCAGCCTTTTCTTTGAAAGGTTAAATTCTTTTTGCACCCGTCTACTTTATTGTTTGTTGAGTTTTATATTTTTTTTCTTAAATAGATGCAATAGGTTAAAGTTTAAAACTTAAATGAGGATGTCAAATGAGAAACTTGACATTCTCATTTAATAATTGCTTATCTTCAAGAGGTAAGTAAAGCCATTTTCATGGTTGAATAAATAAGATGAAGGGAAGAGATAGGAGCTTGAATATGAACAGAAAAGAACTCTAGTGTGTATTTGAAGTTTATATTTATCTATTCTAAGAACAAGCCTGATTTGATAATCTCCCCTGTGCACTACCTGAAGATGAAAAAAGCTCCTATTTTTATAAGGCGCTTACTGCAGACATTCATCTCCCTTGTCCTTTGTATTATTATTTTCCTTGGATTTCATTTTAGGCGGAATTTTAGGGATGCAAGACGCAGTTCGAGTTACAAATGATAAATTTTATGTTGAGGCCATGACCATCTGCAATCCACAGAAACACACCAAAGAAACGCAGTAGATGCCTCTTTCAGTGATTTACCTCTCCTGACCTTTCAAAATATTTAATTAATTATAATTAATGGCTGACAAATCCAATTATGCTCTGGTAGAGAAATCACAGGCTTCCCTGGTAGCTTGGTCAGTAAATAATCCGCCTGCAATGTAGAAAATTGGGATTCAATCCCTGGGTCAGGAAGATCTCCTGGAGAAGGAAATGGCAACCCACTTCAGTAATCTTGCCTGGAAAATCCCATAGACAGAGGATCCTGGTGGGCTACAGTTCCATGGGATCGCAAGAGTCAGACACAATATAGCGACTAAATCACAGAGAAGTCAGGTCATTTTGTATCACTTCGAATAGCCTGATCCATCAGATCAGATCAGATCAGTCGCTCAGTCGTGTCCGACTCTTTGCGACCCCAGGAATCGCAGCACGCCAGACCTCCCTGTCCATCATCAACTCCCGGAGTTCGCTCAGACTCACGACCATCGAGTCAGTGATGCCATCCAGCCATCTAATCCTTTGTCGTCCCCTTCTCCTCTTGCCCCCAGTCTCTCCCAGCATCAGAGTCTTTTCCAAAGAGTCAACTCTTCGCATGAGGTGGCCAAAGTACTGGAGTTTCAGCTTTAGCATCATTCCTTCCAAAGAAATCCCAGGGCTGATCTCCTTCAGAATGGACTGGTTGGATCTCCTTGCAATCCAAGGGACTCTTAAGAGTCTTCTCCAACACCACAGTTCAAAAGCATCAATTCCTTGGTGCTCAGCCTTCTTCCCAGTCCAACTCTCACATCCATACATGACCACAGGAAAAACCATAGCCTTGACTAGACGAACCTTTGTTGGCAAAGTAATGTCTCTGCTTTTGAATATGCTATCTAGGTTGGTCATAACTTTCCTTCCAAGGAGTAAGCGTCTTTTAATTTCATGGCTGCAGTCACCATCTGTAGTGATTTTGGAGCCCAGAAAAATAAAGTCTGACACTGTTTCCACTGTTTCCCCATCTATTTGCCATGAAGTGGTGGGACTGGATGCCATGATCTAGTTTTCTGAATGTTGAGCTTTAAGCCAACTTTTTCATTCTCCACTTTCACTTTCATCAAGAGGCTTTTGAGTTCCTCTTCACTTTCTGCCATAACGGTGGTGTCATCTGCATATCTGAAGTGATTGACATTTCTCCCAGCAATCTTGATTCCAGCTTGTATTTCTTCCAGTCCAGCGTTTCTCATGATGTACTCTGCATATAAGTTAAATAAACAGGGTGACAATATACAGCCTTGACGAACTCCTTTTCCTATTTGGAACCAGTCTGTTGTTCCATGTCCAGTTCTAACTGTTGCTTCCTGACCTGCATACAAATTTCTCAAGAGTCAGATCAGGTGGTCTGGTATTCCCATCTCTTTCAGAATTTTGCACAGTTTATTGTGATCCACACAGTCAAAGGCTTTGGCATAGTCAATAACGCAGAAATAGATGTTTTTCTGGAACTCTCTTGCTTTTTCAGTGATCCAGCGGATGTTGGCATTTTGATCTCTGGTTTCCCTGCCTTTTCTAAAACCAGCTTGAACATCAGGAAGTTCACGGTTCACATATTGCTGAAGCCTGGCTTGGAGAATTTTGAGCATGACTTTATTAGCGTGTGAGATGAGTGCAATTGTGCAGTGGTTTGAGCATTCTTTGGCATTGCCTTTCTTTGGGATTGGAATGAAAACTGACCTTTTCCAGTCCTATGGCCACTGCTGAGTTTTCCAAACTTGCTGGCATATTGAGGGCAGCGCTTTCACAGCATCATCTTTCAGGATTTGAAATAGCTCAACTGGAATTCCATCACCTCCACTAGCTTTGTTCGTAGTGATGCTTTCTAAGGCCCACTTGACTTCACATTCCAGGATTTCTGGCTCTAGGTCAGTGATCACACCATGGTGATTATCTGCGTCATGAAGATTTTTTTTGTACAGTTCTTCTGTGAATTCTTCCCATCTCTTCTTAATATCTTCTGCTTCTGTTAGGTCCATACCATTTCTGTCCTTTATCAAGCCCATCTTTGCAAGAAATGTTCCTTTGGTATCTCTGATTTTCTTGAAGAGATCCCTAGTCTTTCCCATTCTGTTGTTTTCCTCTATTTTTTTGCATTAATCGCTGAAGAAGGCTTTTTTATCTCTTATTGCTATTTTTTGGAACTCTGCATTCAGATGTTTATATCTTTCTTTTTCTCCTTTGCTTTTCATTTCTCTTCTTTTCACAGCTATTTGTAAGGCCTCCCCAGACAGGCATTTTGCTTTTTTGCATTTCTTTTCCATGGGGATGTTCTTGATCCCTGTCTCCTGTACTATGTGACGAACCTCATTCCATAGTTCATCAGGCACTTTATCTATCAGATCTAGGCCCTTAAATCTATTTGCTACTTCCACTGTATAATCATAAGGGATTTGATTTAGGTCATACCTGAATGGTCTAGTGGTTTTCCCCACTTTCTTCAATTTCAGTCTGAATTTGGCAATAAGGAGTTCATGGTCTGAGCCACAGTCAGCTCCTGCTGACTTTTGCTGACTGTATAGAGCTTCTCCATCTTTGGCTGCAAAGAATATAATCAATCTGATTTTGGTGTTGACCATCTGGTGATGTCCATGTATAGAGTCCTCTCTTGTGTTGTTGGAAGAGGGTGTTTGTTATGACCAGTGCATTTTCTTGGCAAAACTCTATTAGTCTTTGCCCTGCTTCATTCTGTACTCCAAGGCCAAATTTGCCTGT
>NW_011495018.1:21622116-21628989 GCF_000754665.1 Bison bison bison
TTCAGTATCCTATCATTTTGCCTTTTCATACTGTTCATGGGGTTCTCAAGGCAAGAATACTGAAGTGGTTTGCCATTCCCTTCTCCAGTGGGCCACATTCTGTCAGATCTCTCCACCATGACCCGCCCATCTTGGGTTGCCCCACGGGCATGGCTGAGTTTCATTGAGTTAGACAAGGCTGTGGTCCTAGTGTGATTAGATTGACTAGTTTTCTGTGAGTATGGTTTCAGTGTGTTTGCCCTCTGATGCCCTCTTGCAACACCTACCGTCTTACTTGGGTTTCTCTTACCTTGGGTGTGGGGTATCTCTTCACGGCTGCTCCAGCAGAGCGCAGCCATTGCTCCTTACCTTCGATGAGGGGTATCTCCTCACTGCCGCCCTTCCTGACCTTCAAAGTGGGATAGCTCCTCTAGGCCCTCCTGGGCCCACGCAGCCACAGCTCCTTGGACGTGGGGTTGCTCCTCCCGGTTGCCAGCCTTGGCCTCAGGCATCGGGGCATGGGGCAGCTCTTCCCGCCCATGGCCCCTGGCCTCGGGCTTAGGGGCTTGGGGTATCTCCTCCTGGCTGCCCCCCCTGACCTCAGACGCAGGGTAACTCCTCTCGTTGCCGCCCCTGACCTTGGATGCGGGGTAACTCCTCTCGTCCCCGCCCCTGACCTCGGACGCAGGGTAACTCCTCTTGGCTGCCGCCCTTCGGGCATGGGGTCCTCCTGGCTTCTGCCCCTGACCTCGGACGTGGGGTGGCTCCTCTGGAAAAGTAAGCTCCATGATTAAAAGTCAAGTTTTTAAGTTCCCACCCAAGAAAGTTGTCTCCAATAAAAGTTTTTTCCCACCAATGTCTTCTTGATGTCTTGACATTTCTTGACATCTCATGACATCATTATCGTCATCATCTTCAATGTCATTATAATATTTGATTTTCCATATATGATAAAGCACTTTATGTACATTTAAAAAATTATACAAAAATTGTATAAAGTAAGAGGTATTCCTATTATTCCCATTTTACCTTAAAGGATTTGAGTAACTTCCCAGTTGGCTAGTAATGACAGAGTAATAATGCCTGTCTTCTGGAGGGAGAATCTGATTTTATAACCATTTTGCACTCTTACCTCTCATCTAAAGCATCTTCAATGAAAGTTTCTCAGTGCCTAACACAGTCATAAATTAATTTCTTTCTCAGTCCTACAGAGACACTGAGCCTGGTAAAGGGAATATGAATCATATTTCCCATATTTAGTTCCTCTAAGGAGCATAGTAGTGAACAAAATAGAAGGAGGCTCTGTTTCTCACTGATTGTCTAGTATTCTCTCTCTCTCATATGAACTTTCCTCTTTCCTTAAGTAGGTACATTTGCAAATTTCCATAGGATGCAAATCTATTGTTGCACTCATAATGGTTGAGAGTCTTACTGCCTACATTTGAATTCAGGCTCCAGGACTTAGTTTTCACCTTAGGTACACAACTTAAACTCTATAAGCCCCAATTTCCTCACTTGTAAAATGGGGATAATAATAGTTCTAATACCACTGAGTCATTTAAGAGAGATAACAGATGTGAACAGCACAGTGCCCACTGCTTGACAATTTCTCAATAGTAATTGCCTGCTAGTGCTCTCTTGCTGTGTGTGTCCACTGCTGAATGCTCTGATGCCCACTGTGGCCACCTCTTCTCTGTTATGTCTCCTTAAACTGTGTTTTAGTGATTTCCCATTTCTGCAAGAGCCTGGAATCTAGTATAGGTTACCCAAAGAATGATTCTTTTTCATTTAGCTTTAGCACTGCTGTAGCACTTTACAGCTGTTTAGAGAATCAAATTCTAGGTAAATATTTAGTGATCTGTGCTTGGTTTTGTATTCTAGGTTGGCATTTTCTTCTCTAAACTTGCAATATGTGGTAAAAAATGAACCAGTAATTTAGAAGAATTAGTGGAGTTGGAGGGGGGGCAAGAGGAGCTTTATCTTTCTAGGTGATCCTCTCTCTTTTCATTTTTCCTTTTTACACAAATATATCTAGTCTTCATCTTTCTTGTCTATTGCCTTTCTCAGCTCATTTAAACAGAGGGGTTCTTGTGACACAGAACCTGAGAAAACTCAGCTGAGTGGGTTGCAGCATTTATGACACCATGCTGTGTGCTAAAAAATAAATAGAAATCTGGTAGCTATTATTATTTTGAAAATAAGATTTGGAAGATAAATATTTGAAAAATGAGTATGTTAAAAATATGAGCGGCCAAATTAAATTTAGATGTAACAGAAAATTAAAGAGGAACACACACATCAGTGGCTGGGAAACAGGTTATATCTATTAAGTGATAGTGTCATCCATCTTAGTATATTGAACAGAAGTTTAAATACTGAAAGATTCACGAAGGAAAATGAAAGCAGGAAGCTGTTACAATGTCGAGCTCTAGTTTGATGTACACTGTTCTGACAGGATAAGGGGAGAAGAGTAAGAGAGTAAGACCAAGGGAAAACCTCCATGCTTGTTTTTCTTTCTTTTCTGATCTTATTTATATACTTTTGCTTATGCAATGGGAATGCCAGAAAAAAATAAACATACATGCTTCCAGGAAGAAATCTTTTGTGTATCTTTCTAGAATTTCTTCTAGGAATATTTAGATACAACATCTATATGCAAAGCAATGTGGGTCTTGGTGGTGGTGAATTTGGTTAGGATAAAGTAGAGTGGTCTCTAGGCTGATGGTGGATTTAACCCACAACATAGTCTCACTGTCTGATGTCTCTTGTGCTTGCAAGTAAGCCTGACTCCAGTTAATATGCAATACAATACACTTGGACAGAAGTGGCTTAATTATTAAAAAAGAGGTAAGAAATTTCACTGTCAGAAGATGTGCAAATAATGACATTGAGGAAAACCCAGTGAAGGTCAAGTGCAAGTGGTACTGGGGACTGAAGAGCTTTGTTTACCAAGATCTCAGTGACCCTCAGACCTGCTGAAATTTGCCTACTGCTATGATTAAACTAAAGATATTTACTTGTCTTCAGAAAAGAGAGAGAGAGCACAAAGGTGGCAGAAACTATATATAAGATAATTAATGCATACAAAAGAAACCAACCAACAGGATTTTTGGATTTTTTCTTCTAAAGATATATGAAGAAAGGAATTACTTCTTCATGTGTTTGGTTGTATAAGTTGCCAGGAATGCTAAAACTGAACATTAAATGATATAGAAGAAATGCAAGATCTTCTCTACAAGATGTACTTTGTTTTGCATTATAGGATGGGGAAATTTCACTTACTTGCAAAAATTTTAACTCAAGAACAGATCATTCAGTTCAACATTAAGCTGGGGCTCCAAGACACCACAGGTAGAGATGTGGTTAAGATGTATATGCAGAATGAACACTCAGTAATTTTATGATTGAAAACTCAGTAATTTTCTGATTGAAAACTATTCTGCAAACTAAAGAACTGCAATCTGTTTGGATTCTATTGTGGAAGAAAATTCACTTTTTTATGTTTAGAGTTATACATAGAAATATAATCTAAGTGGATTCCTGATGTCAAATGGAACAAGATATATGAAATAAAAACAGAAGTATCAAAACACGTATCAAGTTACTCATGGACACTAACAGCTTTGACTAGATTTTCCACTGATAATGAATGACTGACCCCAGCCAATAGAACTGTGACTAATATATTTGATTATTGTTCTTTTTTAATTCTAAACATTAGGTAATCTTTGGTCTCTGACCACGACTCACATACTTCATGCCTCTGTCACTGGTCTCTGGCATTTGAGGATTATGCTGCTGAGAATGGTTACCACCTACATGTGCAGTTGCAGCTACAAATTCTGGTAGGTCTTCTACTGTTCTTTCTTTATTATTGAGTGACTGTTTTTCAGGCTTGGGTAAGAATTTCTGCTTTGGAATTTGTTGCTATAATCAACTTTGACACTTACCTTCCTAGATGGACCAACTCAACTGTCCTAAAACTCTTAATTTTATGTTACAGAAGTTTGGTTACTTTATCCTTTAAACCATCCTTCGCTATGCCTTGATACTGATATATAGGTATTAGAATGTATTTAAGGTGTTTAGTTCTGGTCTGCTCCTGGCACCACAGTGGTTTTGTCTGGGAGGCAATAAGAATTGCAATTATGGTGCATATATTACAGTACATTATAAAACTCACAAGTTTCTCTCTTTGCACTGATGGAAGGAAACTGAGACACAAAGTCAGGTTCCCACAAGTGTTTAGCACTTTGTGGCAGTTCTTTCTAGAAAAGGTGGAGTAGGAACTAGCCAATTAGGTAAGATTTGTGGTGTCATGGGCTGCCGTTTTGTTCTTTATTCTTTGTGATCATTGCTGATCTCTTTAACAATATTCTCTCTCCTATCCCAATAAACCATGTGTGCATGCTCCAGTTGAAGCAAATGTGGGTGGAGCTAGCTGCTGTGATTTGTCTAGTTTGAAAGTCTAAGTCTGCAATTTGATCAGAGTCCATTTTGGTAGTTGCTTACCTACTTGGTATATTTTACTCTGCGAGGCTTGGGGGTAATTCACAAGATGTCTGATAGCACTTCTTTGTAATTTAGAGTACAGTCATCTATTTCCTGTTTCCACTCCTCTCCATCATTTTGAATCATGACAACTTTCTTTCATCACTGTCCTTGACCTTAGGAGCAGCTCATGTTTATTTGCCTGTAAAAACTCTATTCTGGCATTCCTTCTTGTTTTGCTCTCAATAACTCACCCAGGAAAAGATTTATGGTGGGAGGGAATCCTAAATGGTGACAGATGCTAAAGCATCTGAATTTTCTTATTGAGCTATAATGCCAGCCATAAAAATGAATCAGATTTGGGAGTACATTCTTTGTCTGACACTCTTGCCTGTAGTGGTAGTGGCTATTGTTTACTAAAGAGAGACTTTATAAGCAACTGTACAGGTCATTCTGGAGGTGCCTATGCTGGTCACTGCTTGGCTTGTCATGGAGAATGAACCATGGAGCCCAGGATTACCAAAGATTGACCCAAGGGGCTATGATAAATGTCACCACAAACATTATATTTTATTGGAAAATCTGAAATTCAGTGGTACAGAGAAAACTAGCTTTAAATTTGTTATTGTTGTTGTTTAGTTGCTAAGTCATGTCCCACTCTTTTGCTAACCTATGGATTGTAGGCCACCAGGTTTCTCTGTCTATGGAATTCTCCAGGCAATAATACTGGAGTGGATTGCCATTTCCTTCTCCAGGGGATCTTCCCGACCCAGGGATCAAACCCACGTCTCCTGCATTGGCACTGGATTCGTTACCATTGAGCCACTAAGGAAGCTGAGTTTTAAATTCAGTTCAGTTCAGTTCAGTTGCTCAGTTGTGTCCGACTCTTTGTGACCCCGTGAATCACAGCACACCAGCCTTCCCTGTCCAACACCAGCTCCCAGAGTTCACTCAAACTCATGTCCATCGAGTCGGTGATGCCATCCAGCCATCTCATTCTCTGTCGTCTCCTTCTTCTCCTGCCTGCAATTCCTCCCAGCATCAGGGTCTTTTCCAATGAGTCAACTATTCCCATGAGGTAGTCAAAGTATAGGAGTTTCAGCCTCAGCATCATTCCTTCCAATGAACACCCAGGACTGATCTCCTTTAGGATGGACTGGTTGGATCTCCTTGCAGTCCAAGGGACTCTCAGGAGTATTCTCCAACACCACAGTTTAAAGACATCAGTTTTTCGGTGCTCAGCTGTCTTCACAGTCCAACTCAAACATCCATACATGACCACTGGAAAAACCATAGCCTTGACTAGATGGACCTTTGTTGGCAAAGTAATGTCTCTGCTTTTTAATATGCTATCTAGGTTGGTCATAACTTTCTTTCTAAGGATTAAGCATCTTTTAATTTCATGGCTGCAGTCACCATCTGCAGTGATTTTGGAGCCCAAAAAATAAAGTCTGACACTGCTTCCACTGTTTCCCCATCTATTTCCCATGAAGTGATGGGACCAGATGCCATAATCTTTGTTTTCTGAATGTTAAGCTTTAAGCAAACTTTTTCATTCTTCTCTTTCACTTTCATCAAGAGGGTTTTTAGTTCTTCTTCACTTTCTGCCATAAGGGTGGTGTCATCTGCATATCTGAGGTTATTGATATTTCTCCTGGCAATCTTGATTCCAGCTTGTGCTTCATCCAGCCCAGCATTTCTCATGATGTACTCTTCCTATAAGTTAAATAAGCAGGGTGACAATATACAGCCTTGACATACTCCTTTCCCAATCTGGAACCAGTCTGTTGTTCCATGTCCAGTTCTAACTGTTGCTTCCTGACCTGCACACAGATTGCTCAAGAGGCAGGTCAGGTATTCCCATCTCTTTCAGAATTTTCTACAGTTTATTGTGATCCACACAGTCAAAGGCTTTGGCATAGTTAATAAAGCAGAAATAGATGTTTTTCTGGAACTCTCTTGCTTTTTCAGTGATCCAGCAGATGTTGGCAATTTGATCTCTGGTTCCTCTGCCTTTTCTAAATCCAGCTTGAACATCTGGAAGTTCACGTTATATGTATTGCTGAAGCCTGGCTTGGAGAATTTTGAGCGTTATTTTACTAGTGTGTGAGATAAGTGCAATTGTGCGGTAGTTTGAGCATTCTTTGGCATTGCCTTTCTTTGGGATTGGAATGAAAACTGACTTTTTCCACTCCTGTGGCCACTGCTGAGTTTTCCAAATTTTCTGGCATATTGAGTGCAGCACTTTCACAGCATCATCTTTCAGGATTTGAAATAGCTCAACTGGAATGCCATCACCTCCACTAGGTTTGTTTGTAGTGATGCTTTCTAAGGCCCACTTGACTTCACATTCCAGGATGTCTGGCTCTAGGTGAGTGATCACACCATCATGATTATCTTGGT
>NW_011495018.1:21629089-21630121 GCF_000754665.1 Bison bison bison
TTATCTTGGTTGTGAAGATCTTTTTTGTACAGTTCTTCTGTGTATTCTTGCCACCTCTTCTTAATATCTTCTGCTTCTGTTAGGTCCATACCATTTCTGTCCTTTATCGAGCCCATCTTTGCATGAAATGTTCCCTTGGTATCTCTAATTTTCTTGAAGAGATCCCTAGTCTTTCCCATTCTGTTGTTTTCCTCTATTTCTTTGCATTGATTGCTGAGAAAGGCTTTCTTATGTGTCCTTGCTATTCTTTGGAACTCTGCATTCAGATGCTTATATCTTTCCTTTTCTCCTTTGCTTTTCACTTCTCTCCTTTTTATAGCTGTTTGTAAGGCCTCCTCAGATAGCCATTTTCTTTTTTACATTTCTTTTCCATGGGGATGGTCTTGATCCCTGTCTCCTGTACAATGTCACGAACCTGCATCCATAGTTCATCAGGCACTCTATCTATCAGATCTAGTCCCTTAAATCTATTTCTCACTTCCACTGTATAATCATAAGGGATTTGATTTAGGTCATACCTGAACGGTCTAGTGGTTTTCCCTACTTTCTTCAATTTAAGTCTGAATTTGGCAATAAGGAGTTCAGGATCTGAGCCACAGTCAGTTCCCAGTCTTGCTTTTGCTGACTGTATAGAGCTTCTCCATCTTTGGCTGCAAAGAGTATAATCAATCTGATTTCGGTGCTGACCATCTGGTGATGTCTATGTGTAGAGTCTTCTCTTGTGTTGTTGGAAGAGGGTGTTTGCTATGACCAGTGTGTTCTCTTGGAAAAACTGTATTAGCCTTTGCCCTGCTTCATTCTGTACTCCAAGGCCAAATTTGCCTTGTTACTCCAGGTGTTTCTTGGCTTCCTACTTTTGCATTCCAGTCCCCTATAATGAAAAGGACATCTTTTTTGGGTGTTAGTTCTAAAATGTCTTGTAGGTCTTCATAGAACTGTTCAACTTCAGCTTCTTCAGCATTACTGGTTGGGGCATAGACTTGGATTACTGTGATATTGAATGGTTTGCCTTGGAAATGAACAGAGATCATT
>NW_011495018.1:21630221-21636792 GCF_000754665.1 Bison bison bison
CTTGGCAAAACTCTATTAGTCTTTGCCCTGCTTCATTCTGTATTCCAAGGCCAAATTTGCCTGTTACTCCAGGTGTTTCTTGACGTCCTACTTTCCTACTGCAGTCCCCTATAATGTAAAGGACATCTTTTTTGGGTGTTAGTTCTAAAAGGTCTTGTAGGTCTTCATAGACCCGTTCAACTTCAGCTTCTTCAGTGTTACTGGTTGGGGCATAGACTTGGATTACTGTGATATTAAGTGGTTTGCCTTGGAAACGAACAGAGATCATTCTGTCGTTTTTGAGATTGCATCTAAGTACTGCATTTAGGACTCTTTTAATGACCATGATGGTCACTCCATTTCTTCTGAGGGATTCCTGCTCGCAGTAGTAGATATAATGGTCATCTGAGTTAAATTCACCCATTCCAGTCCATTTCAGTTCGCTGATTCCTAGAATGTCGATGTTCACTCTTGCCATTTCCTGTTTGACCTCTTCCAATTTGCCTTGATTCATGGACCTGACATTCCAGGTTCCTATGCAATACTGCTCTTTACAGCATCGGACCTTGCTTCTATCACCAGTCACATCCACAACTGTGTTTTGTTTCTGCTTTGGCTCCATCCCTTCATTCTTTCTGGAGTTATTTCTCCACTGATCTCCAGTAGCATATTGGGCACCTACTGACCTGGGGAGTTCCTCTTTCAGTATCCTATCATTTTGCCTCTTCATACTGTTCATGGGGTTCTCAAGGCAAGAATACTGAAGTGGTTTGCCATTCCCTTCTCCAGTGGACCACATTCTTTCAGACCTATCCACCATGACCCGCCAGTACTGGGTAGCCCCACACGGCATGGCATAGTTTCATTGAGTCTTACCTTGGACGAGGGGTATCTCCTCATGGCTGCCCCTCCTGACCTTGAAAGTGGAGTAGCTCCTTTTGGCCCTCCTGCGCCCGCGCAGCCACCACTCCTTGGACTTGGGGAGCTCCTCTCCGCCGCTCCTGTGCCGTCGCAGCCTGGCACTCTCGCGACTGACCGCACGGAAGTGCGCCGGCTGCGATACCGTGTAGAGGAGTTCAAATGCATATATTGCTGAAGTAGAACATGACAGTTTCCAAGAATAGTTGTTGAGTTGATGAGAGTGGAAGAAGGTGAGAATATGAGGGTAACTTGAACGTTCAAGTTTGAAATAAAGGGTTGATATCTTGGAGGGATATATTTAGAGGAAGACATCAAGAGCTCTATTTTGTTTGTATTAAGTTAGACCTGCCTGAGCAGTATCCATGGGGAAATATGAATTAAGCAGCTAAATGTATTGACCTGGAATTAAAAGTTAAAGTATGATGAGAGACATACAGTTATTATGTGATTAGATGATATTATCTAAGGGGAGTGAGTAGACAGAGAAGCAGATTCCAGTCAGAGAAAAGGAGAAGAACCAGCAAGAAAAACTGAGAAGTATTTAGTGAGGTAGCAGGAAACAATTAGAATTCAATTAGTCTCTGTATTAACCCTGAAGACATTACAAGGAAATCCCATTATGTTAAAGATGATATTATTATATAGTATTTGGTTGCCTCTGTGGGAGAGGGAGAGGGAGAGGGTG
The DNA here is from genome assembly GCF_000754665.1 of Bison bison bison. NCBI lineage: Eukaryota > Metazoa > Chordata > Mammalia > Artiodactyla > Bovidae > Bison > Bison bison. The sequence goes on from NW_011495018.1 coordinate 21,631,807, forward strand.
GGGAGATTTGGGAGAATGGCATTGAAACATGTATAATATCATGTATGAAACGAGTCGCCAGTCCAGGTTCGATGCACGATACTGGATGCTGGGGCTGGTGCACTGGGACGACCCAGAGGGAGGGTATGGGGAGGGAGGAGGGAGGAGGGTTCAGGATGGGGAGCACGGATATACCTGTGGAGGATTCATTTTGATGTTTGGCAAAACTAACATAATATTGTAAAGTTTAAAAATAAAATAAAATTAAAAAAGAAAAAAGAAGAGAGGAAAAAAAATGTACTGTAAAAAAAAAAAAAATTAACTGAGAATTTTTTCCTGAAGTCTAGAATTGTAAATAAGCATCATACCGTAATCAAATGCCTGTCCTCTTCTGCTGCAAATATCTAACCTAAACACATTCTGTAGAAATCCTACAGAAGTGCATGTGTCCAAATTCTAGACTTTCAAAGAGATAGTGAAGGACAGAGAAGCTTGGTTTGCTCTAGACCATGGAGTCGCAAAGAGTTGGACATGACTTAGAGACTCAACAACAACAACAAAAAAAGAGAAAATAGAATAAGCTTAGTGATTTAGCATCCAATTTATTACTTTCATTTAATTGATAAAAATACCATGTGTTTCATTAGCTATTGTCAGAGAAACATCAGATAGGCTCTGACTGATATACATATTTGTAACATATAAGTAAATTCTGAGTACAGCCACTTGGCCTAGAATGATTGATATATATATATATTTTTTTTTTTTTTTTTTTCTTAGATGAGCCACTATTAAAGATACATATTCTGGTCTTCTGGGTTCAATCAGTTTTTATTCAATGTTGCTATCTGTGCATCATGTACCAGTTGGGGATATAGCGGTAAAAAAGAGGAGCAGGGCCTCTCCTCCTACAGTTTATAGCAAGTTTGGAGTAGGGTTAATATGGATAATGTATGAACTATAAACAAACTGAAATAGATGAATATATTAATTTAATACTGTAGAAAATGGTATGAAGTAAAAAAATAAGGTAGTATGGAAGAGTGCTGTGGCTGCTACTATAGTTTGGGTGGGCCAGGAGGACCTTGCTGAGGAGCTGACTGTGTATCTGTGCTCATCTGTTAGATGATTCTGATCTGTCCTTCATCTCCAAACCCTACCTCAGGGATGAGGGTTAGCAGTGGATGGCAGGGGAGAGCCACAAGAATAGAGTGGCATGGACTTATTCCTTAAGTGTTAATTTAAAAAGCTGAAATTTAAGTTTTTCTTTCTTAGGCCATGTTAATATATCTTCGTTTAAAATTGGTTATATGAAAGAGGGCTTCCCTGGTGGCTCAGCTGGTAAAGAATCTGCCTGCAATGTGGGAGACCTGGGTTCGATCCCTGGGTTGGGAAGATCCCCTGGAGAAGGGAAAGGCTACCCACTCCAGTATTCTGGCCTGGAGAATTCCATGAACTCTGTAGTCCATGGGGTTACAAAGAGTCGGACAGGACTGAGCAACTTTCACTGTATTAAAGTAATCCATCAAAGAAACATGGCAATGTTTGGAGTACCCAGTGGATAAACGACAGAGAGGCTTTTGGGGAACTCAATAGTGAAAGTCAGAGATTCAGGCCAAGAAAGTAAAGGAGATTAAAGAAGATCATAACCAGTATTAAGATGTTCCTCATCCCTCTGGACATATTGGAGGTAGATTAAACAGTGTGTAGTGTTTTGGTGGAAAGAAGACAAACAACAGTTGTATTCTCTGTCTGTCCTAAAGGCAGGAGTTAGAGACTGAAACCAGAGGAGCCTGTGATGCAGAACTGACCTAGAGCATTTGCTCAGAGTGTTTTCCTAGCAAGTTCCAAGTTTTATTGTTTCTGTATGGCCTCAAAATGTTGGGTGGTGCATTGCAGGATAAACTGAAGCCCTAAATCTTAGAAAATAATCCAGGAAAAGGAATAAAGCATAAATTACCATTGATTGGGTCAGTGGGTTTTGTGGATTTAGTAATCTTCAAATACTACGCATAATTTCTACACTAAAATCTCAGTATTTGACATTCATTTTATGCTGTTTTTAATAAATGTAAACATCACTGTATTGTTACTTTCACATATATTTAGATACCCTGGATAGTGACGGAAAAGGGAAATAGACTAACCAGGTATATTCTATATATCTAATTCAGTGAATTCATGATGAATGAGGTGAATGAAGTAACTACACTTGTTCTATCACAGGCCTGTATGTTTCTTGATGCCAGAGATGTGTCACTTAGCTCTGTGCCTAAATCAGTCTTTAGCACAATGCTTCCCTGGTGGCTTAGATGGTAAAGAATCTGTCTGCAATGCAGGAGACATGTTCAATTCCTGGGTCAGGAAGATCCCCTGGAGAAAAAAATGACAATCCACTCCAGTATTCATGCCTGGAGAATTTCATGGACAGAGGGGCCTGGTGGGCAACAGTCCATAGGGTCACAAAGAGTTGGACACAACTGAGTGGCTAACTTGCACGTTCACTTTATTTAGAGGGGAGGACTTAAAACAATTATAAGAAAAGCAGGAATGACTACTTGAATTGTAGGCGTTGTGTTAATACATAATTTGCTGTATCTCCACATCATGGCACATAGTAGATGCTCAAAAAAAAAAAAAAATGACTGGATTAGGGATTTTTCACTTACAAAGCTGTAATAGTCTTCAAATACCTAACAGATGTGTCTCTGGGATATAATTAAACTTGTTATATGTATTGCAAAGAGATTAATCCAGAACAATAAGTGAGATTTACATATAATAATGTTTAGTTAAAAGTAACAAGATGTGCTATAATGTAATTTCTAATCTAATTGTCTCTCTACTAAATCCGTAGCTCCCTGTAGTAGAGACTCTTTTCCACTGCTGTGCTCCTTGTTCATAGCACAGGGCCAGCAGATCGTAGAAATTTAATCAATTTTTGAGGTAATGGATAAATGAATGATGATTAAAGCTTTCTACATGGAGGTAGTTAGCTACCTGTTAGAGGTGTTGTAGTATGGACTACATGACTATATATCATAAAGTGAAAGGCAGTGAAAGTCGACTGCTCAGTCATGTCAAACTCTTTGTGACCCTGTGGACTATACAGTCCATGGAATTCTCCAGGCCAGAATACTGGAGTGGGTAGCTAGTCCCTTCTCCAGGGGATCTTCCCAACCCAGGGATAGAACCCAGGTCTCCTTGGCAGGCAGATTCTTTACCACTGAGCTGCATAAGCCTTATAGCAAAGATTCAAGAAAAAAAGACTGAACTAGGAAACACAAAATGATTGTTCTAATTGTGGAAACTGTGTTAGGGTTCTCTAGGAAAACAGAACCAATATGACATATATTAATATTAAGCTCTCCCCGTTTCCTGGTTACCTGGATTTCAGAAGCGGCACGTTTCCCCCAGCCACTGTTAGAAGCATCCCACTCACCCATAGGAGGGTAACACAGTAAAACCTTGGTCCTAAATGTCACCTAATTACAGATTTTCTGCAGGGAATTCAAGATAGATGATAATCCTAAGAACTCAAGCTATCAGATGTACCATCAATGCCTCTAGGTGCCATTTGTGGCTTTGGGGTGTGTGTGTGTGAGCATATGATGCTTCTCAGGGACAAAGAAGCAGAACCATGAGAGAAATCATGGCAATGTCATTGGTGCTTGCTGGAGCCTTCTTTTTAGGGACAAAATTGCTTCCTTGGGGGCAAAATTCTTTTTCTTCTGGAGATGTCCTGATATTGGAGTACAGTGCTGAAGCACAACTACAAAGCACTGCTTATTTCCTTAGAAAAGCTGCTGTGCTTTTAAAATAACCTCCTACTGGGGTTTGAAAATCAGCCTGGAATGATGCTGTGTAATTTGATGTTTACGTGTTCACTTCATCTTCTATTTCTAGAGTTGATGGGCATACTTACTGTTTTCACTTATCCTTAATTTAACTTTTTCTTGGCTATTGGGACAAATTGGAATAATTTTCCATCGACAGCGAGCACAGAATACTAAAATATCTTCAAAACTAAAAATACAGAAATCATTGCACAGATGAAATTTAGTCATTTGCCCAAAAGAATTTTCATAACTAGTTTTTCACAAAATCTCTCTAAAGAGAAAGACTAAAGAAAGAATAATAGCTAATGTACAGGTGGCTCAGTGGTAAAGATTCCACCTCCCAATGCAGGAGACACCGGAGAGACAGATTTGATCCCTGGTTTGGGAAGATCCCCTGGAGGAGGAAATGGCAACCACTCCAGAATTGTTGCCTGGGAAATCCCACAGACAGAGAAGCCTAGTGGGCTGCAGTCCATGGGGATACAGAGTCAGACACGTCTTAGTGGCTGAGCTTGCATGCAATGTATATGCAGCACTTTATATCATTCAGTCTTCACCCTTCAAAATATTTGTCAGAGTAGAATTAATTGTGATTTGACAAGGATGGAAACTGAGGTACAGTGTGGCAAAATTACTTCCATAAAGTCACATGGTAAAGTAGTCCTCAGGCCTAGAGCAATAGTTCTTACATTCTTTTGGCTTAAGGATATTTTCAGAAATCCTCTGAAACCTGTGATCTTTGCCCTAGAGCATGTGTATGTGTGTGTGTGTGAGAGAGAAAGAGAGAGAGAGAGAGATTGTGAGTGTGTGTGCATGTTTGTGTGTGCACGTGCGTGCATGCTGAGTTACTGACATTTAAATTCATTTGAATTCAGGTGATTCCTAGGCATCTCAAGTCCATCTGTGGGCTCTGTGATAAGAACTTTTCATCACCTGAGGGTCATTTCTCAGTTTCCTGACAACTAGGTTAATAATGTATTATTAAAAGAGGTGGCACAGTGGTAAGGAATCTGTCTGCCTGAGCAGGAGATGCAGGTTCTATCCTTTGGTCTGGAAGATTCCCTGGAGAAGGAAATTGCAACCCACTCCAATATTCTTGCCTGGAAAATCCCATGGACAGAGGAGCCTGGTGGGCTACAGTCCATGGGGTCACAAGAGTCAGACATGA
>NW_011495018.1:21638270-21672909 GCF_000754665.1 Bison bison bison
GAAGAATTCCAGATGTTCAAGCTGGGTTCAGAAAAGGCAGAGGAAACAGAGATCAAATTGCCAACATCCATTGGATCATTGAAAAAGCAAAAGAGTTCCAGAAAAACTTCTGCTTCATTGACTACACCAAAGCCCTTGACTGTGTGGATCATAACAAAATGTAGAAAATTCTTAAAGAGATGAGAATACCAGACCACCTTACCTGCCTCCTGAGAAATCTGCATGCAGGTCAAGAAGCAACAGTTAGAACTGGACATGGAACAACAGACTGTTCCAAATAGGGAAAGGAGTATGTCAAGGCTGTATATTGTTACCCTGCTTATTTAACTTATATGCAGAGTACATCATGCAAAATGGCAGGCTGTTTGAAGTACAAGCTGGAATCAAGATTGCTGGGAGAAATATCAATAACCTCATATATGCAGATGACACCTTTATGGCAGAAAGTGAAGAAGAACTAAAGAGCCTCTTGATGAAAGTTAAAGAGAAAAGTGAAAAAGTTGGCTTAAAACTCAACATTCAAAAAATGAAGATTATGGAATCTTCATTGGGACCATGAAGTGGTCCCATCGCTTCATGGAAAGTAGATGGGGTAACAGTGGAAATAGTGTGAGACTTTATTTTTTTGGGCTCCAAAATCACTGCAGATGGTGACTGCAGCCATGAAATTAAAAGATGCTTGCTCCTTGGAAGAAAAGCTATGATCAACCTAGACAGTACATTAAAAAGCAGAGACATTATTTTGCCAACAGAGGTCCATCTAATCAAAGCTATGATTTTTCCAGTAGTCATGTATGGATGTGAGAGTTGGACTATGAAGAAAGCTGAGCACCAAAGAATTGATGCTTTTGAACTGTGGTGTTGGAAAAGACTCTTGAGAGTCCCTTGGACTGCAAGGAGATTAAATGAGTCAATCCCGAAGGATTCATTGGAATTCATCGGAAGGACTGATGCTGAAACTCCAATACTTTGGCCACCTGATGTGAAGAGCTGGCTCATTGGAAACGACTCTGATGTTGGGAAAGATTGAAGGCAGGAGAAGAAGGGGACAAGAGAGGATGAGATGGTTGGATGTCATCACCACTTCGACAGACATGAGTTTGAGCAAGCTCTGAGAGTTGGTGATGGACAGGGAAGCCTGTTGTGCTGCAGTCCATGGGGTCACAAAGAGTTGGACATGACTGAGCAACTGAATTTAACTGAGATATATATATATATATATATGCATGTTCTTTTTATATGTCTATATAATCATCCATTTAATATTTCTGTTTGTTGCTATTTTCTCAGTCTCACCAGTAAATTAACTGTGTGCAATTAGCTAATTGACTTTTTAACGACAGGGTGTTTCTATCAGTAAGATTAAAAGGTGTTTGTCTTACTTAAGACAGAGGAGGGATGAACATGCTTTGGTAGTGTGAGAGCCACAGCAGTCCGTATGATTTAAATCTCTCTGCTTTTGAACAAGAATAACTGATTATTTTCTCTTCCAGAAATGAACATTTCTTTTTTTATCAGGAGAATAAATAAATGTCTTATATTCAGTATAAAACAGAGAATCAATAAATATCTTATATTCACTAATGTCAAAAGGAAGACCTTTAAAGGCAGCAACACAGACAAGTTGACAACTACTCTGGTGTGGCTTGGAAACCTTTGCAGTGTGAAGGACCCATCTATGGTGCTCTTCAAAATCACAGGATTTGTGCCAGTTATATCTTACCTGGTTCAAGCTTATATTTGACAGCTAATAAAAATATTAATTCAAATAAACTTTAGCTTTAAAAAAGAAGGAAGGGTAGATAGAAAAAAGAAGGAATAAATCACCTTGGCCTATTGCCCAAGCAGCATCCTGAGCTTCTTAACAATGTGTAGTTATTTATCTCAGCACACAGTAAATTTATCTGCCTTGGACAGCAAGGAGCTCAAACTAGTCAGTCCTGAAGAAAATCAACCCTGAATATTCATTGAAAGGACTGATCCTGAAACTGAAACTCCAATACTTTGGCTACCTGATGCAAAGAGCTGACTCATTAGAAAAGACCCTGATATTGGGGAACATTGAGGGCAAGAGGAGAAAGGGTCAGCAGAAGAAAAGATGGTTAGATAACATCACTGCCTCAAATGACATGAATTTAAGTAAACTCCAGGAGACAGTGAAGGACCAGGAAGCCTGGTGTGCTGGAGTCCATGGGGTCACAAAGAGTCAAACACAACTTAGCAACTGAACAGTGACTACTATTTATATTTGAGCTGAGGAACAAGCAAACTTCCAATTCATTTATTTAATGAGGCTTGTTGGAAAGGATAAAGTTTGGAAAATCAATCTTCCCTTGTTCTGTACATGCTTCTTCTACACAATGACAATAACTTTAGATTATCATTGATGCAAATATTCTAATTATTAAGGGATCCCATCCCCCCTCACTTCTTAAACAGAATGTCTTAAAATGAACAGAAACTGGAGAGTAAGGACTTGAGAATAAAAATTCATACTTTATTACTGCAAAAAGACATAGTTTAGAGACAGAAATGCTTCTGTGGTTGTCTATTTACCATCCGTTTAACAGCTGACACCATGGATTCATTGAGCAGACAGGATGAGGAAGGCAGTTAAAGCAAGAGAGTGGGTTAAGTGAGCAAGACAACATGCACCATTATTTAGAGTATGTCTCCAGTATAAAATCCTTCTTACGGTAGTCACTTATTATAACCAGCATAAGCACATTCTATTTTATCTGAAACTTTTAATATAGTTTATATATATATAATATGTCTTTCTGTCTCTATGGATAAGAATTCCTAGGCAGTTTTTGGCTTACGTTAATTCTTCATAGCATTAAGAGATATTAATTGGCAGGGGAGAAAGCTTCATTTCTTTAAATAATGGTCTCTATTCAGATTCTCCCAATGTTAAATAAATGGGGTATCTTGTGCATTGTGAATCCTCAAGGGTGCTAGTTCATATAATTCTTCCAAAATTATTTGAACATAAGACCCACTCCCTTTTTTTTTCTCTATGGAGTGTTCCATGGTGGGGGTGGGGTTGTATAGTCCACAGAATATATTTGGGGAGATGCTGGTATAGATTTTGGCTCTTTTAATTTGAAAGTTAAAGCCTTGCTGGCAAAGAGTCACTAGTCAATAATGTCTAAATTCCAAATATCCTCCTCAAAAAAGGCACACTACTCCTGCATGGGAGAGTGTGTATTCATTATTGGAAGGCACTGACCTCTTCTCAACTCCCTCCCTCTGGGTCTAACAGGATTGTTACAAATCAAACTTTACAGTAATAGGAACACTTTCTCTAATCACCCCAACTAATTACAGGGAAGAGTGAATCAATCGTTAAGCATCACTAGCACTGCTAATAAATCACAAAATCATTTAAACAGGGTTTTAAATCCCAGGGGAAAAAAAAGAGTAAAGAATGAAGGACATTTAAATGAGTGTCCCTGTTGCCAGAGACTTAGCAGGTTATGACTTCTGGGGCACCACTTCCATCCTCTGACTCAGGGTGCTATTTATCGAGCATCTCTTACATGGTAGGCAATGTGCTAGACATCTTTGGGGTATCTTATTTAATAATCCTGACAGCCCTCTAAGGTCAGTCTTGGTACTCTCTCTTTGTGAGACTTGTGAAGCTCAGAGTAGTTAATGTTACCAAGTCCTAGAGTTTATAAATGGGGAAGCTGGGATGTGAAAGAAGGCACTGGGTCCAAACCACCCTTCTTCAGCTACCTCAACCACTCCCTGACCAAAGCCAGATGACCTTCTTAGTGGCTAGGAAAGGGGACATCAGAGTGACACAGAGTATGGAAGAGAAAAGTATGAGATTAAAAGTAATCATTATAATAACCAGTAATATATGTTTTATTGTGGGGTGGGCACTTAGGAAAGTGCTTTTACAAATTATGTCATTTAATCTCCATGATGACCTTGTGAATAAGTTTCTTTTATTGTCATCCCATTTTATACGTGCACACTTATGAGTCCACTGAGGCCACTGATGATTTAAATAACATGTCTGAGATCACAAAACTTAGGACTTGAACCCAAGGAGCCGAGTCTTTATGTAATCCTTAGTGGGAATAGGAGGTCTGACCTCTTGTTCTAGAGACACCAAAGACGCAGGTTTGGGAACTCAGTCTCAACTAAAATTCACTTGATTTTTTGATGGTTAATTCAAAGAGTTTGACTAAAATAGATGATGTCTAGACAGACTCTGCCCTTGAAAATGCATACAATAAGTTCCCTATATATGGAACTTCAAGTTGTCAACTTTCAAAGATGTGAATGTACATTTGCATGTCCAGTCACATAAGTTAGTTCACGTGCTGGGCTGCATTGCCATGTGCATGCATCCTCTGTAGGCGGGTGTGCTTTTGTGTACTTTATTGTATAATACTACACAGAGTGCAGTAGCATAATATCTTCATTTCAAGCCCAGGATGACCAGAAGCAAGCGTGAAAGCAGCAGCAATGAAGCTGCTACTATTGTACTTTTCAAGGTGCTGTACTGTAGGATTAATTTTTACATTTTTTTTGTTTTTTTTTTGTATCATTTGTGTGAAAAGTATAATGAACCTATTACATATATCTGATTAGTTGGGTACCTAAGCTAATTTTGTTGGATTTAACAAATATATTAGACTTATGAGCACACTCTTGGAATGGAAATAATTTGTCTATGGTGGACTTATGTATTTATAGTGTGGGTTATCTTTAAAAATATCAGTTAGGTTCTTGAATGGAGTGTAAATGACATCATCACAGGCACATTAGAAGGATCCTCTGCTTGTTATTGCGTGAGTATCTAGTCACTCTCTCCAAGGTCTCATCTTACGGAGTCAAGGTTTAAAAACAAAAAGATGTATTTGTTGAAGGAAAAAAAAAATGATTAAACACAATGAGAAAAGAAGAAATTAAACAAAATTGAAAGAAATTGAGATAATTTTATATTCTTTGATTTACTTTATCTTGTATTATTCAAATTTTTGGCAATAGCTTTCAATTACTTTCAGTATTATAAAATAGATATAAAAGGAAAATTCACAGATTAGTCTGTTATTCTACTTTGCTTTTCTGTAACATCCAATTTTTGCTTTTTATATTATTCTCAAGTTTTTATTAAATACTATATCACATTGTTGTCAAGACTTTTCCGGTATGTGCTTTGTCCCCTTCAATTATATTGCAGACTCCCGAAGGACAGGGACCACAGGGAAATTCTTGATACACCACTTCATATTTTCTCCTTGTGTTTAGCTATTGTTTTAAAATTGTAGACTACTATGTGTCAGTTTTTAAAATTCAAACATCTCCTTTAAGTATTTTGGACAAAAAGAACATATTTGGATGTTTGCATGTAGAGCTTATTCTGGGCTTTGTACTGTTTTTACAGGGTAGACCCTCATAATTGACATTATGAACTCTGTCTTTTGACATTTTTAAAGTTCAGATATACATTTTCTAAAACATTATCTATAGCATTGTATACTCTTAACACAAATATATGAGTGCCTGCTGAATTGTTCTAATCATTGATGATTTTCATTAAAAAAATATGGTCAGTGTGATAAGTGAGAAAAGCATCTCATGTTTCTTTTAATTAACATCTTTGAAAGTTGGACACTTCTATGTACTTAATTTCCTGATGCATTTCCTCTTGTGATTGCTTCTTCTTTATGTGTGCTATCTGTTTAGTTTGGCCTTGGGTATTGTTTATTTGCTTCTTAGTCCTTATAGAAAAACATTTTGCCCCTTTGATGTACTTCCTAGAAATACTTGTTTCAGTTTGTGTTCGGTTAGATAAAATAGGATTTTAAAATTTTACTTAGCAAAATATTTGCCGTTTCTTCTCTTGCTTTCTTATTTATTTCATGCTTTTAATATTATACTTTTCAAGGACAGGTCTGTGTTTACTCTAGAATGTTAAAATGTAAAACAATTTATAGTCAAGAAATAAAATAAAACTTTAATTGCCTGGAATAAATAGCAAGTGCTTAAGTTATGCAAGTGATTTACATGTGTTTCACTTTCCCCAAGGCTAACAAGACATCCCTTTTCCCCCCATTCTTGTTAGTTGAAGTCAAACCAATCAAGACTTTACAAAAACAAGACTATATACAAAAATATAAGTGTATCCTTGTACTTTTTGGAGAAAAAAAATCTGTTGATCATTGACTCTTTGTCAGGTATTGTGCTAAAAATTTATATAGATATTGTTTAGTTTTTTACAGCAACTGTTTAAAGTCAGTCTTATTTCCATTTTATGGCAACATAGGCATTAAATGCTTAGATAACTTATTTAAACACACACAGTTAGTAAGAAGAGCCAGGACTGAATCCCAGATATTCTTACTCCAAATTTTATCAGTATTAGCCACTTGCAAAACTGCCCTCTGGATGCTTCCAGGTACTGTGTGCTCCACCACTTCCTATTTTCTCACATTGCTGGTTTACATTCCCTATCTGGCCTTGGAAACCTTTAACTTCCAACACTTACTGTAGCTTCTCCCCTGTATTCTCAGAGAACAGTGGAGATGGATGGGGTGTATCCCTATTCACTATCAGGGAACTAACTTGATGACATTTTCTTCCATTTATCTCTGATAAGCAGTTTGTAAGACGAAAACATCAAGAATATAGAGTTTTGCAGTCACACAGCTGGTGACAGTGATGCACAGTGCAGCTATTTGAATGTTTTGGTAAATGTGATCAAATTGATGAAAAAGAGCACTAAAAATCGAATCTTGTGTTTTGTGTGTGTGTGTGTGTGTGTGTGTGTGTGTGTGTGTGTGAGGGGGTGTCCTCTTCTTCCTGAGGGTTGCAGTAACACTTACTGAGAGGCCTGATGGCTGCTTTGTACTTTGCTTTGTATTTCCCAGTAACTTGGGAAGTTGATATAAGAAAAAGAATGTTAGACTGTACTTTCTTTTTAAAGTTACTTCTTTCTAACCCAGAGTACTCAAAAACTAGAGCATCAGGCATAAAGACTGGTGTATCTTTTTCCTTTAAAGAAAAGGCTATCTGGACTAATTTTCACACCAAAAATAAAATTTCTAGCAAAACAAACATACCAACACATAAATGTATTTTAAATATAATTCGTTTAAAAAATAAACCTTATGTATTCATTGATGGAATGAATTTCTGGTTTGACATAATTTAAAATCATATAGTGGGAGTGAATGTGTGATGTGATGCAGTCACGTTTAAAACTCCATTTAGATATATATATATAGATAAACATATAAGAGATTTACAATTTCTGATTTTTGAAAATGTGAAAAGTTGGGGCATGCTATAGTGTTCTGAACCTCGCTTCTCTTATTTGCTAAAATAAGGATGATACCGTCTGTCACAAAAAGGTTGCACACACTGCCATGTGATTGAGAAAGACAAGGCTTAGGAACACCTGTCTGTGACAGTTTTCAACAGATGCTAATTTATTTCCTTCATTGAAGCACCACTTCCTCAATTTCTGGCACATAGTTGCCCTAGGAAAATTCAGTGATGAGAACTAGTGGTTTGACCATTTGACTGCCAAGCTCTTTATCCTAACACTAGCTCCAGGGTCTTAGTTATGATTCAGATTTAAAACTTGCCCTGAGAAACAAGGATCTACTCAAAGGGTCTGTCTAGAGCGATCAAGTTCTCACCCTGACTCAGTCCATTTCTCAGAATAGCTCACTTTTCTGGACCTCATCCTTCCCAGCTCTGTTGCATTCCTGTGGTCAAGAAGAATAACATATTTCAGAGTAATCATTTATTTATTAATTACAGCTGTAGGGAGCAATTGCTGATCTCTCTACCACAATTGACTGTTTTTCCACATCCCTGGAATTTGCTGGGAACCTATATAACTATCTTAGACTCTAAACAGAATTGTGTGTTGATCTCCATATCAGTAGAATCAAGTAGGCAAGCTCTTAAAAAAAAAAAAAAAAAGTAGGCAAGCTCTTCATTGACCCTATCTAAAAGATCTTCAATTCAGTTGCTCAGCCGCGTCCTATTCTTTGCAACCCCATGGACTGCTGCACGCCAGGCTTCTCTGTCCATCATCAACTCCCAGAGCTTGCTCAAGCTCATGTCCATCGAGTCAGTGATGCCATCCAACCATCTCACCCTCTGTCATCCCCTTCTCCTCCTGCCTTCACTCTTTCCTAGCATCGGGGTCTTTTCCGATGAGTCAATTCTTCACATTAGGTGGCCAAAATATTGGCATTTCAGCTTCAGCATCCAATATACCAATGAATATTCAGGACTGATTTCCTTTAGGATGGACTGGTTGGATCTCCTTGCAGTCTAAGGGACTCTCAAGAGTCTTCTCCAACACCATAGTTCAAAAGCGTCAACTCTTCAGCACTCAGTTTTCTTTATAGTCCAACTCTCATATTCATACATGAGTACTGGAAAAACCATAGCTTTGACTATACAAACATTTGTCAACAAAGTGATATGAAATGGGAAAAAAAAAGTCTGACAGTCACATTGAAAGACCCTTCATTGCCTTGGCTTCATTTCTGTTCTCTTTGAGATTTAACTTATTGAAGTGTACATGTGATGTCTGACACTGAAGGTAAATGTCAGTTCCTGAGAGTGCAAAGTGTTGACAGCTATTGATAATAAGATATTGCAGAAACCTTCCTAGTGCCAGAGAAATATTACTACTTCTACACATGATTTTTCAGATCTATGCATTTATTTACTAAATCAATTTTAGAAGCAACAGAAAAAATAAGTTCCATAACATGCAACTATCTGAACTCAATTGTCATTATCCTGGTGAATTTGTTCCCTTCCTCCATTTAATCCAAATAGCATTTGTGCTTCTCATGTGGACTTTATTTTAATGTGCTTTTTCTTACTTAGATAAGTGTGAACATTTGTCTTAACTAAAAGCTCATGAAGGGCAGAGACTGTATCTCATCATCATATAATTCTTTAAAGCAACCAATACAGTGACTTATAATCAGGAGATATAGTAAATACTTCCTGAATTAGATTCCAATTCTATGCTTCTAAAATGCTAATTATATTTCCACTAGAGCATTAAACAAAACAAAACAAAAACTGAGCTCCACTCTATTCCTTTGGCAGAAACTGTTCTAAAATTTGGATTTGAAATCTTGTGAAGCCTGTCTCAGAAACTGGAAGCAATTTGAATATAGAGATATGAATTAGTGTGGTAGATAAATGAGGAGCATCTCTTCAATTATAAAGCAGGAACTATTACATGTAATTGCCTTCCAAATCACTATCTTAGCATGGTGATTTTTAAAAATGTGAACTGAATAGACTCTTAAATCAAGAAGGAGATAAGAGACTGGGGAGAAACATGTTTGAATAAAAATAATGTTTTTGTGTGAATGTTTAGGCTACTTAGAGTTTTTATGTGATTCGTAAACCGGGGGAGTTATTGGAAATAATATTTTAGTCTAGAGGTTTGTGTGCTACAGACAATAACAACAGCAGCAACAAAGCAGGCCCATTCTCTTCATTTGGAACCTTATTTTGCTTGTGATATAAATTAATTCACAGTGGAATCAATCCTCATATATAATAGAAATGAACAAGTGAGGTTGAACTGTTATTTAACTTCCACAGTTTTTAACGTGTGATTTGTTTCTGAGGGGTAAAATGAAGTTTAGAATTGGGAATTCACTGCTTTTGTGAGTTGACATTAAGATATTATAAATTGACAAGTATTAATGTGTGTTATATATTTTTCTATTTTGTGATAAAAATTAAGTCATTTGTTAAATATTTATTTAGTATGTACTATGTTCTATGAATTGAGTTGGATACAAAGAAAAGAAGTTATCTTTTTACTTAGGAAACATACAATTTTATCAGGGAAGTTAATTTTATGTATGATGCACAGAAGCTAAATGCAAAAAGTATAGGTAAAGAGAAACTTTAAGAAACGTAATGCTTATATATAGCTGTGGATTAAAAAAAAAAAAGGCTTTCTTGAGGTAGAGGGTTAAGTGGCTTCAAATGTAAGATTTGGAGATGGGATAATAATAACAACTGACATTTATTTAATATTTGCTAAGTAATGGGGTACCTTTCTAAGTGCTCGTTTTTTAATTGTCATATTTACCTCATGAGTTAGGTGCTAGTATAAGTCCTGAAAAATAGATAGGCAAATTGAGGCACACAGAGCCTAAGTAACTTGATGAAGAACACACAGCTAGTAAGTATCAAAATCAGGATCTGAATGCAAGCAGCCTGACTTTGGAGTCTGTTTTTAATCACTACTATGGGAAATTCCAAATATAAGTAATAGTATGAGCATTAAAGTGAGGACTGGAGAATATGATGCAGATGCAGGAAAGAAGACAGGGCTGAATCTGGTTGTAATAAATTTTACCCTGCAGAATGTGTTCAGAAAGAACATTAGAAATGACAATTAGGGTGAATGTCCAAAGGCCATGTAAACTAAGAAATTTGGGTTTTATTCTTAAAGTAATTGAAAGGTTAACAGAGTTTGAGCAAGTCAGTTATCCATTGGGCTCTTGATAGTAAACCCTAAAACACGCATTTTAATCAGGTATTTAATTTGATAAATGATTCCAGGAAAGACCTAACATGTGTAGTGAAGTTATAAAGTGAAGAAAAGGATGTATGATCAACTAGACAGTGTATTAAAAAGCAGAGACATTACTTTGCCAACAAAGGTCTATATAGTCAAAGCTATGATTCTTTCTAGTAGTCATGTATGGATGTCAGATTTGGACCCTAATGAAGGCTGAGCACTGAAGAATTAATGCTTTTGAACAGTGGTGTTGGAGAAGAGTCCCTTGGACTGCAAGGAGATCAAAACAGTCAATTCTAAAGGAAATCAAACCTGAATATTCATTGGAAGGACTAATGCTGATGCTGAAGCTCCAACACTTTGGTCACCTGATGTGAAGAACTGACTCATTAGAAAAGACCCTGATGATGGGAAAGATTTAGGGCAGGAGGAGAAGGGGACGACAGAGGTTGGATGGCATCACCAACTCAACAGACATGAGTTTAAGCAAGCTGCAGGAGATGGTGAAGGACCTGGATGCCTGGCATGATGCAGCCCATGAGCTACAAAGAGTCAAACATGACTGAGTGACTCAACCACAAGAAGAAGAACGTGAATTCCACTTTCAACCAGATACCAACATAGCCCCAGATTGAAAGGTAGAGCAAAGAGCAAGTACTCTTCTGCTTCTTTATTATGCTTTACAGATATTACATTTTTTTTCCTACAGATTGAAAGTTTGTGACCACCGTGTCATGTCCTTAAGTACAATTTTTCCAACAGCATTTCCTCACGTTGTGTCTCAGTGTGATATTTTGGTAATTCTCACAATAGTTTGAAATCTTCCACTAGCAAAAAGATTATAACTCACTGGAAGCTCGTATGTTAGTCAGCTCAAAAGGTTAGCATTTTTTAGCAATAAAATATTTTTAATTAAGGTATATACTTTTTTTTACATACATCATATTACGCACTTAATAGATTGCATTGTACTGTATACATAACTTACATTTGTTCTGGGAAGCCCAAAAAGTTATTCTGCTCTGGCCAGTCAGGACCACCATATTTTTCACCTTCTTCTTCACTGTCCTTCAGTGAAGATACTTTTCTTTGCCCATCTTCAAGATTCTTGCTCTTTACATGCACAGGTTAGCATATGGCCAGAAACCTAGTGGGTCATCTTTAAATTTGGAAACTCCTTTTTCTGTGTGCAAGGCTTCCCTGCAAAGCTTAGATGGTAAACAACCCACCTGCATGGCTTTGATCCCTGCGTCAGGAAGATCCCCTGGAGAAGGGAGTGGCTACCTACTCCAGTATTTTTGCCTGGAGAATTCCATGGACAGAGGAACCTGGCAGGCTACAGAACATGGGGTCACAACCGAGTGACTAACTCAGTTGTCAAATTCTCTGTCCTCTTTCGGCAAGATGGTCATGTTCTGCCTAAACTCTTGGCTCTCTCAGGCCATAGATATTTGAAAGTAATCTAAGTCAGAAAGTTTGAGGAGTCGAGGGGCTCACTTTACACATTTCTCCGCCATCAAGAAGGGAAGTTCTATGCCATCTGTAGTCCAGTGTCTGAAAACAATTGCTTTATATAATTTATCCAGTTTTGTATTTGTTTTTGGTGGGAAGGCCAGGGCTAGTTTCTCTATTATGGGCAGAAGCAGATGTCATACTTAAGTAGTCATACTAGTTATACTAGTATGCACTTCACTGATCCCAATGGCCAATGGTTATACCTACATTACCCCTTGAATAATGTTATCAGTGAGATTTAATCTTACATTGTTACTTGTAATATTAGTTTTTCACCCTCCCCTTAGGAATTATAACCAGGATAATAGATTATTGGTCTGCTTGTTATCTATAATTTTTTACACTGTCTGTAAGACACAGATAAAGATAAAATTCAATGTTATTGACATGATAAAATGAAAATGATTAATAAGGAGAAGAGGTTGATCATACTCATATATGAATGGATTGGAAAAACAACAATATATTAGATTAAATATTTCATAAGACGAATCAATTTCTATTTGCAATTATGTCATAAGGAATTAATATAAATTATAATGACAGTTTTTAAATAACATGGACACTGAAGAAAATAGAAAGTGAGTGAGTGTTAGTCACTCATCCTGTCCGACTCTTTGTGACCCCATGGTCTGTAGCTGCCAAACTTCTCTGTCCATGGAATTCTCCAAACAAGAATACTGAAGCGAGTAGCCATTCTCTTCTCCAGGGGATCTTCCCTGACCCAGGGATCGAACTTGGGTCTCCTGCATTGCTGGCAGATTCTTTATCTTTTGAGCTACCAGGGAAGCCCAAAAGTAAGAGGTGTGAAACAAAGAGATAATGTATATTTCAGTTGAGATAAAATATTGAGTATGGGAATATGCACATTATACAGTTTATGATACATTTTAGAGTTATGTTTATTTGTATAAAATATATTATCTCATTAGGGCAGTGATGGAGAACTTTGCAAGCAACAATAAATTCTTATGCTAACCCATGATATGCATGCTTTAAACAGCACCATGTGAGGGGATGTTTACTCAGACAGGAACATCTGAGTATAAGGATAGAAGATGTGGTCACAGAAATGAGCAATGTTGTCATTTTAATAGGGGTTATTATAATTTGGTAAATTCCTTTGCCAGATAAACATTCTTATAAATCTGTGTATGTTTTGCAGCAATGAATGTGTATTTCAACCTTATCCAGGATGTATGTAAATGATAAAGAAAAATCTGACTGGAAATTACTTTCAATCAAAGCATATATATGATTGTACATTTCAGAGAAGGATTTATAATATTTAGCTTCTCTCAGTCAGTAGAATGAAGATTTATATGAAATTTAAATGATCCAATATAAAAATGCATTTTACAAATTACCTTGCAAACAATCATAATTTAACGAATCTTGATTCAGTGAACAATTGCATATAAGTACTATCATTATCTTCATATTATAGGTGTGAATATATTGCTGCTGCTGCTGCTGCTGCTAAGTTGCTTCAGGCGTGTCTGATTCTGTGCGACCCCTTTGACGGCAGCCCACTAGGCTCCTCTGTCCCCGGGATTCTCCAGGCAAGAACACTGGAGTAGGTTGCCATTTCCTTCTCCAATGCATGAAAGTGAAAAGTGAGAGTGAAGTCATTCAGTCGTGCCCTACTCTTAGTGACCCCATGGACTGGAGCCTACCAGGCTCCTCTGTCCATGGGATTTTCCAGGCAAGAGTACTGGAGTGGGGTGCCATTGCCTTCTCCGGAATATGTTGCTAAGCGAGGTTAAACAACTGGACAAAGGCCTTACAGGCAGGCAGTTATAGATTTAAGATTCTAACAGAGCCACCTGACTCCAAAATTTCATCTGGCCTTGAATTTTAAAATATTCAAGTAGTAAAACATAGAATTCTATATTCCAATACTAAAAAATGAAGTAAGAAACATTTGACCTTTTCTTTCCTGGTATCCTGGATCCCAGAGCAGAAAAAGGACACTAAGGAAATCTCAATAACTATGTCCTTATTTAATAATAATTTATCTATATCAGTTTATTAATATACAGATATATCATAATTATATAAAATCTTAATAATAAGGGAAACTGGGTATTGGAAACTTTCTGTATTATCTTTATAACTTTTCTGTGAGTCTAAATCTGTTATAAAATAACATTTTCTCAGAAGAAAACCCACAAAATAGGAGAATACATTTGCAAAATACATATCTGTTAACATCTAGGTTATATAAAAAACACTGAAGAATCAATTTTAAAAAGGAAAAATGGATAAGATTTGAATAGTCACTTCATAAAAGGTTACAAATGATCAATGAATATATAAAACTTGTCTCAGCTCCATCAGTCATCAAGATGATATAAACGAAGTCGTAAACCACCCCCCATCCCAACCCTTGAGAATGTATACCAGCTACTCTGTAACTCCAGCTCTGGAGCCCTGTAAGAAAGCACAGGCAGCCTTCTCCTGCTATATATGAATCCTATTTGGCCTTTAAGTCACATTTCTTCCATGTTGACACCCTTGACCATTAACTCACAGGACAGTTTGTCTTATTTGTTTTAGGATTAACTGTGACCAACCTCGGAGAAGGCAATGGCACCCCACTCCAGTACTCTTGCCTGGAAAATCCCATGGACAGAGGAGCCTGGAGGGCTGCAGTCCATGGGGTCACTAAGAGTCGGGCATGACTGAGCGACTTCACTTTGGCTTTTCACTTTCTTGCATTGGGGAAAGAAATGGCAACCCACTCCAGTGTTCTTGCCTGGAGAATCCCAGGGATGAGGGAGCCTGATGGGCTGCCATCTATGGGGTTGCACAGAGTTGGACACGACTGAAGCGACTTAGCAGCAGCGGCAGCATGACCAACCTAGACAGCATATTCAAAAGCAGAGATATTACTATGCCAACAAAGGTCCGTCTAGTCAAGGCTATGGTTTTTCCAGTGGTCATATATGGATGTGAGAGTTGGACTGTGAAGAAGGCTGAGCGCCGAAGAATTGATGCTTTTGAACTGTGGTGTTGGAGAAGACTCTTGAGAGTCCCTTGGACTGCAAGGAGATCCAACCAGTCCATTCTGAAGATCAGCCCTGGGATTTCTTTGGAAGGAATGATGCTAAAGCTGAAACTGCAATACTTTGGCCACCTCATGTGAAGAGTTGACTCATTGGAAAAGACTCTGATGCTGGGAGGGATTGAGGGCAGGAAGAGAAGGGAACAACAGAGGATGAGATGGCTGGATGGCATCACTGACTCGATGCACGTGAGTCTCAGTGAACTCTGGGGGTTGGTGTTGGACAGGGAGGCCTGGCATGCTGCGATTCATGGGGTCGCAAAGAGTCAGACACGACTGAGCGACTGAACTGAACTGAACTGAATCACATCATTACACATAATTTTTCTTGAATTGCAGTCATTATCTGAATATTGATATGATGTTTGATAAGTATATTTTTCTATGTGAATTGAATTCTGTGTATTACATTTATATGGTATCATGTTATATTGCAGCGGGCCCACATAGATGTGTCAGATCAGACGCCTATTCCTCAGCCCAGTGTTCCAAGACATGCAAATAAGCCTTTCCCACACAAAATGTGGGCACTGAGTTTCCTACCAACTCTGGGTCACAGCGCTAGGGGTGGGGATTATGGTGAGATTGTATCTATCTGATTCTCTCTTTTGCCCAATGTGAAATCGCTCAGCCAGTTTTTACGTTTTTTTTTTCCCCCAGAGAACACTGTTTCATATATAGCTGTGAATTTGGTATGTTTCTGGGAGGTCAGCATCCTGTTGCATCACCACCTGCAACCAGAACTTGTCTATATTTCTGTGCATTTGCACAGAAATATAGACAATATTTCTTATTGTCTATATAGACAAATATAGTTTTCTATGTGTGTTTTTATTTGGTTTTTCTATGTGTTAAATTCTACCCTTCATAAAGGTATAAGATGGTGTGTTAAAAACAACTAATAACTGAGTTAAGTTTTAGGGTTTCATAACCACAATCTCATTTCATTTGTATGCCCCACATATCTCCTAAATCTGTAATAATTAATGCCTTCATAGTAAAGATGAAGCAACTGACTCTCAGACGGGGAATTTCTTCATGCTTATAAAGCCAATAATAATTCAGAGCTTCTGAGTCTAAATAACTTATCTCTATTCCAGCCAGTGCTTTTTCTATGTGTAATTTCTATCTTTGACTCAAACATAGGGAATCACTCACATAGGTGCTTAAAAATGTTTGTGACTGTAGAGATAAGCATAAATGTACATTTGGTCCTAATAGATGATTTGGAGCTTTCCAAGTGAATAAATAGGGATGGCCATTACATACAGAGAGATCAATATGTGCAGAAGCCATGGAATTGGAGATATACAGGGAGGTGAGAATGGTGGTGTCCCTGAAGTGCAGAGACAGGGTGAGGAAGTGGTGTTATTAGCAGAGCAGGCTGGAGAGACATGTATGGCCTCTCTCTGGAATAATTTCTGTCTCCAAGAACAGAGTTAATTCTCTACAATCCTGCTTATCGGAGGACTTATACAATCTATTTTTTATAACGGAATATAAAAAACAAACTATAGGAGCCACTACTTATTATGTTCTTCTTATATATTTTAGTCCTACAGTAGGTACTTATGGATGTCATAAAGTTAATGGACTAGAATAACCCTACAAACTAGACACCATTATTCTCATTTCACTGATGATGGATTTGAAGGCAAGAGAGGATAACTAACTCACCTATGGCCACAAAGCTTATAGGCAATGCATCCAGGATTTTACTCCAGATCAACCCTGAAACTTCTTATGATTTTGCTGGTGATCAGAAGAAAGGGATACACATGCGCATCACATGTATTGGAAGCTGGGAGACCAGTTATGAAAGAGAGAAATCATAGACCAGATACTTGACGTGTCAAGATGTTATAGAGCCTGAGTTAAGGCAAACTCAATGGGTTTGGAAACAAAGATGGAATTTGAAGGATGTTTCTGGGGTTGACAAACTCTTGCCCTTTTCCAGTCTATCATGTTACACAGTATTAAAAATCACAATATTTTCCTTTGGTCTCTTTGTGTAGAATTAAGTTTAAAAATTAATATAGAAAACAAGTATCTGTCAATTTTTCCAGCCTCCTGTCCTCTATTCCAAGAATATCAGTCTTCCTCAAATTCTTCCAGTGTAATGAGGTCTCTCTGATCTCAGGGCCTTTGCACATGCTCCTTTCAATTAGCTAATTTAGCACAAAAACTTTTAATTAGCTAATATATCCTATACTCAGCTTACAGAAAGATATTTTTTTTTTAAATCAAGAATTACTTCCTAATTATAAAATCTGGTCAAAACACTTAAAATAGACTTAATATGCAGTAGAGCTACAGGTCATAGGAGTATTTGTAGAGGCTGCTGCTAAGTCACTTCAGTTGTGTCCGACTCTGTGCGACCTCATAGATGGCAGCCCACCAGGCTCCCCCGTCCCTGGGATTCTCCAGGCAAGAACACTGGAGTGGGTTGCCATTTCCGCTCAGTCTTATCCGACTCGGCTCCTCCATCCATGGGATTTTCCAGGCAAGAGTACTGGAGTGGGGTGCCATTGCCGAACTATCAAAAATTTATAGGCTACAACAGACTGCAACAAAAAATAACAAAGGGCTTAAAATAAATTGACATATAAGGATATCCTCATTGAAGAAGTGAAATTTTAGCTGAAGGCTTAGGACAAGCCAGTTTAATAAAAGTAGAAGAGGGCTTGGTGGTGAAATGAGGGAAATTGAGAGAAAGATCATTCAGGAAAAAGGAGAGTGGGCAGAGGACCCAGGCTGCAATGAACTTGATTACATTCAAGTACCAGAAAGAGTAACTGTGTAGCTGGACTACAGTCAGGGCAGGGAGGTTAAGGTTGGATTGGCAGGCGGGATTATTGTGCAGAAATGGGCCTTGATGCCTATACTGAGAGGTTCCCTCAATGCCACCGGGTACAGAAGCTCAAGTAAGCTTCATCCTGAGATGCAAGTGTAAAACTGTTTTTTTCTTGGAGGAAACTTGGAGTTCAGCAATGACCTGTGGTTCTGGCCAATTTCATCAACCACTAAATTACCATCTTCTCATCTGGATAGAGAATTCAAACAAGTTTCTTACACAGAGTAGAAAACAGATAAATCAAAATGCGTCTGAGGAAAAGGTCAACAATGAGCTGGTAAATCTTCCCACACTTCCCACATGAAAAGAACACTTCAAATCTGGTCCTGTCAAGTACTCTTGTTCACTTCAATATTGTTCTTGGCCGAAGGAAAGGCCTATGGGGTTTGTGAAAGTTGGCTCTTTCAATATAGAATTTTTCATGCTCCTTATAAAAATGTCAGTGGGTTGATCCAAAAATATTTTTATTGGCACCTGAACCAGTGAGTCTGCAAAAGACTCTGTACAAGTTGATTCTTTAGAACACACCATGCTCCCTCCAGGGAAGAACAAATAAAGTCCTTGGATCTGAATCTAGAGAAATTTCC
Organism: Bison bison bison; assembly: GCF_000754665.1. Lineage (NCBI taxonomy): Eukaryota > Metazoa > Chordata > Mammalia > Artiodactyla > Bovidae > Bison > Bison bison. The sequence goes on from NW_011495018.1 coordinate 21,656,840, forward strand.
TCTCAACGTTCTTTGCAAACACATTATTTTACAGCAAACCTGAGACAACTAAAACTGCCCTAGCCTGCCAGGAAATATCCATTTTATTCCTCTTCTTTTTCTTTTGACTTAAAAAATATCAGCTTCAAATAGTTTTATATGTTTTATTTTGTAATGATTTTTGTTTTAGGGTGACAGAGGCATCACCAACTTGCACCCGTAAAGTAGTCTATTTTTTTTTAATTCCAAAGCGTTCATTTATAAAATAACAATAACTCCTGTATAGTCTTCTTAACAGTGTAACATGTGTTGCTTCTTTGATAAGAGGTAGAGAAAGCACTCGGAGAAGGCAATGGCACCCCACTCCAGCACTTTTGCCTGAAAAATCCCATGGACGGAGGGGCCTGGTAGGCTGCAGTCCATGGGGTTGCTAGGAGTTGGACACGACTGAGGGACTTCACTTTCACTTTTCACTTTCATGCATTGGAGAAGGAAGTGGCAACCCACTCCAGTGTTCTTGCCTGGAGAATCCCAGGGACGGGGGAGCCTGGTGGGCTGCCGTCTCTGGGGTCGCACAGAGTCGGACACGACTGAAGCAACTTAGCAGCAGCAGTAGCAGCAGAGAAAGCACTGATCTTTCAACTTAGTCTGCAGCCTGGAGACCAGATCATTGAACAAAGCCACTGATGAAGCCACACCAATCACTTCAGTCAGACTTCCCTGAAGGGTCAGACCTTTCACCAGTGTTCAGTTGAGGTTATTTCCAAGCCAATTCTAGTTTTCCCTGTGGAGGGAAGGGTGAGGACAAGCTGGGCTATGGCAGTTAAACGAGGAGAGAAGCCATGATATCTATGTCATGAATGGTCTTTTGCAGGTGTTTCTCATGAGAAAGAATAATAGCAGTTACTATTTGTTGAGCATCTACTCCTCATGAGACATTGTGCTAAACACCATAGATGGATTATTTTATTTACTATTCTAATCATGGATATTATTACTGCCTCTACTTTGCAGATATGGAAAGTAAGGCTTAAAGTTAGTGTGGGATAAAGCCAGTCCTGGAGTTCCATTAAGCTTTTTAACACATTCATAGATAGGTTGGTGACGTTGAGTGGGCTCAAGAGTGATCCCCTAGAGGTTTGGTTTGTCTGTTAAACAGTGATCATTTTAAGATCGTGATGAAAATTAAGTAAACCAGAATTAGTGAGTGGGCCTGGCACATTGCCTGATACCATGCAGCTGACTTTGCTCGACTCTGAACTTTGGAATCGTTTCAAAAGCAGACAATGATTGACTGTTTTGGCTCATTTAAAGGCATTTGTTTTACTAAAAAGCATTTTTATAAGTGGTTGGCTATTCACATCTTTGAAGTACTTGAATAATCTTATCCATGAAGATACAGAAAAAGTGAAGATACAGCCATTGGGCAGCTGATCAGATGCAATCATCTGTGATATTCAGACAGTAAGAAGGAATTCACAGAAAGCTTCAATCAGTAGATATTTATTTCTTCGATTGCAAGATATATATACAGGTGTTCACAGTGTGTGTTGATACTCTCTTTATACCTGAACTATTTCATTATTACAAACAAAAATGTAATGCTAGCAAAGAGAGCCCTCTCAATGCCTCCAGTTTTCAGACTGAACAATGTTTTATTTAATATTTCCATTTTTGCTTCTCTTTCAAGGAGCCTACACAGAGGCAACATGCTCTCAGTTTTGCGTTGATTTATCTTTGGACCTTTGTATTTAAGGGTCAATATTTTTATCATTAAATAACTCTCTAATTGTGCCTTCTGTGACTCTTATGTCTCTAGAATGTTTGCCAGAGAATAGGCACTATATCTCAGTCTCTTATTTTTACTCTGGGCATGAAGCACACTTAAGAACCAGCAAGATGGAAAGTTCAGTGATGGCGAGGAACCCATTTGTATTTTCCTATAGAATCTTTAATGTCTAGAATAGCATCTGGCACATAGGTCGTGCTTACAAATATTTGCACATTAACTGACTTGCTTGATGCTACGCACTAGGACTTTATAAACTGTCATAATTAAGGATGCGTTAGTCTTGTCAAGGATTGTCATTCCTCAAATTTCAGCCTTTAACCCTGATGAAATTAATCTTAGGAAATAAGCAGCAGATGTAAAAGCATGGCTGGAGGTTATGAAATAACAATACCATCATCAATTGCAATAATAGCAATAAACATGAATTATGTTTACTATGTGCCAGGTACTACATTTAGTGCTTTATGCATTATCTCATTTGGTCCTAAGAAAACAGATTTTTTTTTTTTTTTTTACCATTTATGAGTGAAAAAAACTGAGGCACAGGGAAGTTAAATAACTTGCTCTAGGCCCTAAGAAGTTGCAGGTTGGGCTTTCAGCCTTTCAGTCTACCATCTCCAGATCCTGTTTGCTTTCTCAAAATAAAAGTGGATATTGTAGAAGACTTCATGTGGAGGGCTTGTTTTCCTTCCTCTAGTGCATGCTCCTACTGGCATCAAATATTTATAAATTCCATATCATCTTCTTTTGGCAGCATGGTGAGGTAGTATTTAACAGGTATACTGATGTCAAAAGGGCCAGATTAAGAATTCCTGTTCTGTGTTTAAAAGTTGTTCTCTTAAAAAATTCTACATAAGTGACTAAATCAGTTTCTTATTTTATAAGTGGGTATGGATTTGTATTCTACAGCTATGTACTGCTTGATCCTGTAATATGCAAAATACTTTAGCACAAAGTCTAATATAGATTATCATTATCTTGTAATACTAAAAATGATTGTTATGGAAGTAGCATGGATTCTTGGTGTTTCTGTCATGAGATGAATATAGAGCAGTGAGTGAGATTTTGATGTGGACGCTAAGTAATTTAGAAGACCCTGGATCATTAGAATCCCCCCATGTTCATATAATCTTTTTTAAAAGCCAATTGTCAAATCAAAATTATGTGGTTAGAATGATCATATTTTCCTCTAAAATAGGATCTTGTGAACTAACATAAGATTTTGTTCTGATATATAAACACACACACACACAGGCTTACCAATCCCTTACAGTAGATTTAGTTATACTTATATGAACAAGACTGAATAAGAAGATAAAATTATCTACAATTGTGACTGACTTAGAAAATCTGAGATGCACAACCACACTATCTATAATGCAGAGTTTTAATAAAGGAGATACTTCTCTCTGTATTAAAAGATATCAAAGACCTCATTCATAGAAGACATATTTTCTTTCTCCCAAATCCAGAAACTTTTTGCTTCCCTACCATCTCTTCACTTTTAGTGAATATTTGTCAACAACACAGCCACGTTATTATCTTTCTAGGTTAATTTTTCCAACATTTCACATTTTCTCAGCTCTTGGACATATTCTATAGAATGTTATATTCCATGACCATATTACTCTACTCTCTCTTCCCAACTTCACATTATGCTGCTGCTGCTAAGTTGCTTCAGTTGTGTCCGATTCTGTGCGACGCCATAGACGGCAGCCCACCAGGCTCCCTCGTCCGGGATTCTCCAGGCAAGAACACTGGAGTGAGTTGCCATTTCATTCTCCAATGCTTGAAAGTGAAAAGTGAAAGTGAAGTCCCTCAGTCGTGTCCAGCTCTTAGCGACCCCATGGACTGCAGTCTACCAGGCCCCTCCGTCCATGGGATTTTCCAGGCAAGAGTACTGGAGTGGGTTGCATCGTGCTGGGTAATATTAAATTTTGTGATTGATTGATTCTTCCCAATTTTTTCCTTTTCCTATTTTTTCCCTCATGGATGATTAAGTTCTAAAGCCATTATGTTGGGCAGAGTGACAGAAAACCTGTGCCAAAATGTAAGGAAGCCACAGTGACCCTGGCACAGGGAGTCAGAGGTGAAGCAGGGCAGAAAGGTCTGGCTCCATGTGGTGGGTGGTGGGAGAAGCCCAGCTTTGTGTGTTGGATACAAATAGATAAGGACTAAAGGCTCACCTGTTAGGGATGGCCCCACATTAATTGTTGGAGACCAATAACCTCAGATATGTAGATGACACCACCCTTATGGCAGAAAGTGAAGAGGAACTAAAAACCCTCTTGACGAGAGTGAAGAGGAGAGTGAAAAAGTTGGCTTAAAGCTCAACATTCAGAAAACGAAGATCATGGCATCTGGTCCCATCACTTCATGGGAAATAGATGTGGATACAGTGGAAACAGTGTCAGACTTTATTTTTTTGGGCTCCAAAATCACTGCAGATGGTGACTGCAGCCATGAAATTAAAAGACGCTTACTCCTTGGAAGGAAAGTTATGACCAACCTAGATAGCACATTGAAAAGCAGACACATTACTTTGCCAACAAAGGTTCGTCTAGTCAAGGCTATGGTTTTTCCAGTGGTCATGTATGGATGTGAGAGTTGGACTGTGAAGAAAGCTGAGTGCCGAACAATTGATGCTTTTGAACTGTGGTGTTGGAGAAGACTCTTGAGAGTCCCTTGGACTGCAAGGAGATCCAACCAGTTCATCCTAAGGGAGACCAGTCCTGGGTGTTCATTGGAAGGACTGATGCTGAGGCTGAAACTCCAATACTTTGGCCACCTCATGCGAAGAGTTAACTCATTGGAAAAGACTCTGATGCTGGGAGGGATTGGGGGCAGGAGGAAAAGGGGACAACAGAGGATGAGATGGCTGGATCGCATCACCGACTCAATGGATGTGAGTTTGAGTGAACTCTGAGAGTTGGTGATGGACAGGGAGGTCTGGCATGCTGTGATTCATGGGGTCGCAAAGAGTCGGACAGGACTGAGTGACTGAACTGAACTGAACTGAAGGTGGATAAGATAGGGATTGGAAGAGGTGAAAGATTGGTTATGAACAGGGGGATTAATAGAGAAACAAGAAAATTAAGGACAATGGGAGCTTGCTTGCACACTGTCAGAGAAGGGAGATCAAATATCAAAAGAGAGAAAACTGAAAGGAATACCTTCAGTTTTGGTAGATTGGAATTTGAAGTATCAATATGACTTCATGGAAGTGTGTGTGTGTGTGTGTGTGTGTTGTTTAATTTCATTCATTCCTTTTTTTTTTTTTTGTCCACTGAAAAGGTCTGGGAAAGGTGAGATATCAATAAAAATGAGCACACATTATGATCATATCTTATTTTCTGAATGTATCAATATAATCCATTAATAGGAACCAGTGATATCTTTTGTGCCAGAAAATAAGACAATGCACAAAGAGTGATGATGCATGTCAAAACAACATAAAAGTCAGTTGGGAGGGGACTCTCTTTGCCAAATTAAATGTAATTTGAGCATTAAAATAAATAATGCTAGTGTACTTATGTACTAGGTCACTTCAGTTGAGTCTAACTCTTTGTGACCGTATGGACCAGGATCCTCTGTCCATGGGATTTTCTAGGCAAGAATAGTGGAGTGGGTTGCCATGGTTTCCTCCAGGGGATCTCTTATGTCTCCTGCATTGCCAGGTGGGTTTTTTACCACTAGCACCACCTGGGAAGTCTCAATAATGCTAGTAACAGATTAATCATTATTAATTATTATTAATCATTGCATAAAACAGGAAACCATGAATCTAACCATATATAAGTAAATGAATAATTTTGAAGAAAAAAGTAAACTTTGTACCGTTTCAAAGTAAATCATTACCAAACAATTCCTGGAGGAAAAAAAGAGTTATTTTTGCAGTGGAGAAGCACCACTTAACATCGTCATTTGTAATAATAACATGAGCACTACCAGTAATGGGGCAAATTTAAATCATTAAGATGACAAAAAATAAAACAGAAGAAAATGTGTATATAATCTAACCATGAGGTAATAGCAGACAAACCCATGAGGGACATTTAGCAAAATACCTCACCTGCAATCTTCAAATGTGTCAAAGTTTGAAAGTCAAGGAAAGACAGGAAATAAGCCATAGCTAAAAAGGACATAACAGAGAAATACAGTGAATGGTTCTGAGTAGGATATTTTTGTTATAAAGTCATTCTTGGGACAATTGGTATATGAGTATTATAGGGCAGAAATGTATCAATATTAATTTCTGGCTTTAATGATGATCATGGTATTGTAGTTATGTGGGAGAATGTCCTTGTTTCATGAAATCACATGACAGCGTTGTGGGGATCTGAGATCAGTAACTCACTCTCAAGTGGTTCAAGGGGAGAAAATGTTCTTTTGTAGTCATTTTATGGCTGTAGAGAGTATTTTGAAGTGCCAGTGCTCTTTTGTAAGCTGTAATCTACTAGCTTTGTCTCTCCTTCTCTCTTGTTGGGAAAACAGGCAGCTTTCTGTTTAGCTCTGCCACTTCAAGTTGTGTTACTTGATTCAGAATATATACAAGCTTTCCAAACCTCAATATTGTAGCTTATAAATTGAAGATAACACTATATGTAAAGGGAATAACACAGTAGCTGATCCGGGCTAATTACACAGCGAAAGTTAGGTGTGGCATGATCGTTGTTGTTTAAGCATTTCTGTCTCACATCAAATCTCACCCTTCTCAACCATTTTTAATGGTCAATATTTTGGTATACTCTCTGAATATATATGTCTTTTTATTATATATACATTTATAAGTTATCTTTTGTGTACTTCAGATTGTTTTTAAACTTCTTGCTATTTTGCACACCATTACAGTGGACATCCCTGCCTGCATCTTTATTTGTTCACTTGTTCCCTTAAGATACAATCTTAGAATGAGCTGGAACTCCTGGATAAAAGGCACACTTGTCAATTTAAAATAGGGGTAAGCAAGTTTTTTTCTCTAAGGAGACAGATATTTTAGATTTTCATGCCATATAATTGTAGTGTTACATATTTCTTTGTTATTAAAATCATGAAAGAAAGAATTCCTCTGGTATTTTTAGTTTCAAAATACTGAAAACACAGGAGGAAATAAATTTGTATTTTATAATAACCTGTATATAGAAATTTTACATGATGATGGGGAGAGGTCAGTTGCCAAGGATGGAAACTTGTTTATCTCCTCTGGCAGCCTTGACTCTTGTCATATGAGGTCCACCGTCCAATGTATCTCCTGAAATCACTGACTTTTAGGCAGAGAAGAGCTTGAAAATACGTTATAGTGGTGTTTTGGTCTCTAATGTAGAAGTGATTAGCTTATTATAATGGATTTTACACATCATTTTAAAGCAGGAGAAAGGAGCACATAGGTCATGAAGAACTGGCAGTGTGGCTTTTAAAAAAGAGAGGGCAATATATTTAGCTACTTCTGAAATGGCAGAGATGAAAGGCTCTAGTTTCTTCAAGGTTAAGCCTTACTCTGATACCTTCTTGTTTATTTATTTGCTCAGTCGTGTCCGACTCTTTGCAACCCAATGGACTGTCCATGGAATTCTCTAGGCCAGAATACTGGATTGGGTAGCTTTTCCCTTCTCCAGAGGATCTTCCTGACCCAGGAATAGAACAGAACCGGGATCTCCTGCATTACAGGCGGTTTCTTTACCAACTGAGCTATCCCCTTATTTATTTGCACCATCTGATAATTACCTCCCTCTTTTTGCCTTAGGATGGTTTGCATTTCCCCAGCTGATATCTTCTCTTTAAGAGAATCTGGGCACTTTTCCTGATCTAAACCTCCTGGTTATGGAGCAGGAATCTAGGCAGCAACATGTCTGATATAAGTGTTAAGTGCTAGTCACTCAGTCGTGCCTGACTCTTTGCGACCCCATGGACTGCAGCCCACCAGGCTCCTCTGTCCATGAGATTTTCCAGTCAAGGATACTGGAGTGGGTTGCCATTTCCTTCTCCAGGGGATCTTCCCAACCCAGGGATTGAACCCAGGTCTCCTGCACTGCAGGCAGATTCTTTACCAAGTGAGCTACAAGGGAAGCATGTCTGATATAACCAGGACTCAAGAATGCTTTTGGGGACAAAGTCAAAGTTCCTGATAAGGGCATTTCACAGGACAGATTTTGCTGTTCTACCACTTTCCCTTATCACACAATGTGTATTGTTGTGGGAACTGGAGGCTCCTAGAACTAGGAAGGATTACACTTCAGGAAAGAAAAAATAATAGAAACTATGTTCAGAATGTCTGTTCTGGAGGTAGGCTGAAGATGTCATGAGATGGTTTCACAACTAATTGTGATATTAACCACATAAGCACCTCTATAGGACCCACTATTTTCCAAGTACTGTTCTAAGATCTTCACAAATATTAACTAATTTAATTCCCACAACAACCTTGTAAGATAGATGCTTTTATAATATGTAACTGCATAACCTGAGGCCAAAGAGGAGTTACATGCCTGCTCAAAGTGACTTGCATGTATTGTGAAAATAAAATGGCAGCACTGATGTTGGAACCTAGTGATCTAGCAATGGTCAAATTCTTACACTGGGCCACATTATTTAAATAAAATGATTTTATATTAAATTATAGAGGCACTAAATTCCCACAGAAACCCCAAGGGCCATATACATCTCTGAAAATAGGGTTATGGCACAGCTAATGATTAAATAACATTTGGAAGCACTCTACATGTGGGTTTCCAACACTATACTTTTATTTTCTTAAATTTCTTTACCACTAGTGCCACCTGGGCAGCCCTAAATTTCCTGCAAGATAGTTTCTATTTCTATTATCATTTGACACATGATGGTGCCAAGGCTTAGAGCTACTGAGCTTTTCTTTCTAGATCAAACCATTTCTAAGTGGCTGGGTTGGTATTCATATGCAAGTCTATCTCCCAAATCCAAAATCTTAACATATATCCTATACAATTTCAGAGATAAAATAATAGGAAAAGCACTGGATTGAAATTCAGGTACCTAAATCTTAGACCCAGGTCTTCTGTTGTATCATTAGGAGGCATTGGGCAAGTCATTACTTGTCTCTGGGCCTATGTTTCCTCTTATATTAAGTGAGGAAACTTAGCTTAATTACTCTTCTTTCCATTCAAAATGATGCTGTATGATTTTGTGATTTTTTTTTTTAAATCTAAAAACATGCATGGATACATTTTCAAATTCTAAATTATTCCAAGATATGTCTCAGTCCCTAGAGCTTAATCTAAATAAGTAAAATAAATTTATATAAACATTAAATTTAGTCATTGGGATAAAAATCTAAAATCTTAAAATATAGAACACAGACTTTGAAAAAATAAGTTAATGCCAATCTTTAATAGAAATCATGCTGTTTCTTCAGGCCTTGGTTTTCACATCCACACTTTGGCTACCTGAGTGCCAGTGCTCAAAGCCTCTCTTTTTAGACTACCCACATGTGACACACACAGTAGAAAACAAGAGGGGTCCAGAACTCTCTTGTGCCAAGCCTTCTTGCAAAGCCCAATCTGCATTTCAAGGCATTCTTCAGTGCTGAGTTCCTGATCACTTTAATCAGGGCATACCAATGAGAAATGGAGAGTGAGTGGACTATCTTATGGTTGCTCCCTCTGCATTTTGCAGGCTCTCATTAACTCAAGTCCTCTGAGTCCTTCAGCATGCATGCATGCTCAGTCACTTCAGTCATGTCTGACCCTTTCTGGCCCCGTGAACTGTATAGCCCTCCAGGCTACTCTGTCCATGGGTATTCACCAGGCAAGAATACTGGAGTGGGTTGCCATGACTTCCTCCAGGGGATCTTCCTGACCTGGAGATCGAACTTGCATCTGCATTGCAGGCAGATTCTTTACCCACTGGCCACCTGGGAAGCTCTGAATCCTTCAGGGTCATTTCCAATTCCTAGCTAAATGTAACATTGCAGTATCTATTGTAATCATAGAAGAGCTCTCACTGGGATCTTTCTAGGCCTACTTATTTACAATCTCTTTCTTTTTTCCTTAATGCCTTCATTCCCCAGGGTATATATACCCTGTTCATATGTCTAGGCTTCCTTCTATAGATTGTTAGAATCTGAAAAACAGAGCTCATTTCTTGTACCATTTAAGCGGAAACAGTTCCTTAAACTATTTTTTCTCTCTCATTTCTAATGATTTATTTCCGACTTTGTTGATTTATGACTGATTCTTTACAAAAAGTTTATGATATAAAAGCTGAAAATGACAGATAGTACATGTGATCTGTTCCATGCAATGGGTCCTGAGAGAAGGTATATAATTGTGGGGGATGAGAAGGTGTCTTGAAAAGATATACACAGAAGATTTTACACTTTCTTTGCACATGCATAGTTAGGCAACTATATGATGCATGGAATGGTGGCAGTCATTTTGTGATCAAGAGGACCTGAGGATTAAGACCAGCATGCTAAAGATACTGAATAGTAAGATGGAAGCACTTGGGTCATAGAATACATCACTGTGCTTCCTAAATAACCAAATCTGAAGCAGTCTGGATCGTTTAGTTAAATGATAAAAGCACTGATCTTAAAACACTTTGATCATTCTATGAGTTTTAGCTAAGAGCTTTTTGATACATTATGCAAATCCAAATTACCTACTTGCAAAAATTGTACATTCTCTTTGTCTAATTTAACATACTTTATTTCGAGATCCTGGTAGAAGTGTTATTTCAGAAGGACACTAGATGGCAATATATGCTCCTTAATTTATGGTGGGGGAAGGGAATTTGAATTTAAGATTGAACTGTCAAAAGTACACAGAATGCTCAGCAATGTAAAAGATACATCAGTGTTTTATTTATTCTGTAACTCTGTAATAATTATTCTTTTAATTAAGTAGAAATAAGTCAAGGGAAATAGTTAAGCACTGGGAGCCATTTTACTAGAAATCTAATACCCTGTCATTTTTAGGGAACAGAGAACACTCTATCTCAGAAGACTATGAATAGAGAAAGGATAGAGATGTGCATCCTCATCTATCCCTACTTTTTATGTCAAGCAGGCTACTTATGATTTCTGTGGCACAGATGGTCATGTAGGAGTGCAGTGGGTAAGGTAGATATGCCTCAATATGGAAAGCACTATACTTTCATAAAGAAAAAATATTTAAGAAATATTAGCCACATGTTCAAAATTTGCCCAAATATCATCTTTTGTATAAATTGTTTTTAATTCTTAGAGATAGTCTTAAGGGTTGTAGTTGTTTTCATTCTTGACAGTAATTTGCATATGACTTTACCTCCTTACTCTATCAATAAAACACTGTTGTATAAAATATATCTTTCTACAAATAAGTTTATGTATGGTATCAGCTGTTGCTTTCATCATCTGATGTTTACAAGTGGTACACTGGATGCCACTTTCTATTCTCAGGAGATTTTTGTGTGTGTGTTCATGGGATAATATCTATGTATTTATATTCAGAATTTGCCTCATATACCCATCACCCTCTGCACCATCTGTGAATTCTTTATAGTTGCAGTTAACCTTTTTAGACACACTGCTGTACATTAATAGCATGATCACTCTTTGATCCCAATTGGTGATTTATTTTAATGAAATATGGGATACATATACATATATATATATAGCTGTTGCTTTACTTTTTTATAAGAACAAGGGCTTGAAAAACAGAATAGAAAGTTAGTCAGTTGATTATTTGCTATTATGTTCCACTGACTGGGCTGCTGATTTTTGGTGGCAGCTCTAGTTTAATTGTTTTCATTGGCACATCACTCTCCTGCTGAAAAATAAACAACTTGTTTCAAAGTGTCTTCTTCCATAACTAATGAGGAATTAATTGGCTTTAAATCTTGTAAGTAAAAACTAGATTATCTTTATCTTAAATATTTATAAAATAACAATGTTTAAAGTTATGGAATAAGTGTGTGTCATTGTAAATATTTAAGACACAGAACTCTTCTTTTTACTTTTCTCTCGAGGCAGAAATAAAAATTTTTTTGAAAATAATATGTGCTCATTTTCTCATTAAGAGATTGTGGAAAATCAAGACCAGAGGCTAAAATTACTTGCAATTTGAATGTCCTCCCCAGAAAGATTTATGAAAGGCAAAGTGTCAGTATAAGACATTTTAATTGAGTATCTGCCTAAAAGGATCAGTCTCTAATGGAGACATATTTACACTTTTCATCTGTAATCGAATAATTGGACTCATTTCTGAGTTTGAGATTACTGAAGGGTTTCTTACACAGCAACTTGGTACAACATATTCAGTTCAATGAATAGTCAATAGGAGTGAACTTTCCCCCACCCAACTCAATGGATAAGCAACAGAATTGAAGTCAGAGAACATTTCTCATCAAAGGTTGAAATAGCTAACATTTCATGAGTGCCTGACCATTAGGTGACAAGAATTTAAAGTGAATTATCTCTAACCATTGCAATACTTTAAGATGACTGTTTTCTCCAGTTTACAGGGGTGAAAATGAAGTCTGGTAAATTAAATAGCTTGCTATTAATGGAAGTTGTCTTATTCCACACAGACAAGCCAATTGCCATGTTAATTCTCCAAAGTACAATGCACATACACACCCACCCACCCACATACACACACAGTACACAAAAGATTGTGGGGCTGGACCCATTTAAAATTATATATTTTATAATTATTTGTGATGAAGAGCTATGCATAATTATGTTTGGAGAACTAAATAGTGTATATGCCATGTTGCCTAGAAGATGGCTATTGTGTTTAGCTGCTAAGTAATGTCAGACTCTTTTGCGACCCCATGGACTTGTAGCCCACCAGGTTCCTCCATCCATGGGATTATCCAGGCAAGAATACTGGAGTGGGTTGCCATTTCCTTCTCCAGGGTATCTTCCTGACCCAAGGATCAAACCCACATCTCCTGCATGCATCTCCTGCATTGCAGGCAGATTCTTTACCACTGAGCCACCAGGGAAGCCCAATGCCTAAAACATACCAGATGTTTAATAAAATTTGGCAAAAGATTGAATGAATGCAGTGGCATTGCAGTAAGCTTTTATTTGTGGCAATGTAAAACATTTATTAATACTGTACAAAAACAGTATGTCAATGTTTTGAGATAATATTAAAAATACGGTTTACTGAGATGAGTCTCACTGATGAGGATAGAGAGGAAGAAATAATCTCATATTTTTTAATCTCCAACAGAGATTAAAATTATTCCCAAAGACACATTCAGCTTTAGATATGATTCACAAATGAAATTCATCATGAAAAAATTTTGAAAAAGGTTGTTACTTTCTAATCCTCAAAATGGATTTTTTTGAAGACATTATAATGTTTCTTTGTCCCTAAGTCTCTTTGGAGAATTTTTATTTTATGAAACTACAGTAAGAAAAAAAAAAAAAAACTATTCAATGGGACAATACTTATGTTCCAAAATTAGAAGAATTCTGAAGTCTCTAAGGCTCACCAAGTGAATTATCCAAGGCACCATGGTTTCATTGAAAGTGAAAGTTGTTCAGTCATGTCTGACTCTTTGTGACCCCATAGACTATACAGTCCATGGCATTCTCCAGGCCAGAATATTGGAGTGGGTAGCCTTTCCCTTCTCCAGGGGATCTTCCCAACCCAGGGATCAAACCCAGGTCTCCCGCATTGCGGGCAGATTCTTTACCAGCTGAGCTGCAAGGGGAGCTAAAGAATACTGAAGCGGGTAGCCTATCCCTTATCCAGAGGATCTTCCTGACCCAGGAATCCAACCAGGGTCTCCTGTACTGCAAGCAGATTCTTTACCAACTGAGCTATCAGGGAAGCCCATGGTTTTATTAATACCAATAAAATTAAAAAAGAGTTTCCTTGAGAGAAATTTAAAATCAGTACATGTGGCAACTACTCACTAGTTTCTATAAATAAATAAGATTAGTTGTATTTTGAAAAAATAGGAAACATATAATGAAGTACCTGCTTTAAATGAATTCTTAAGTCATACAAAAAGAAATAGTGAAAGGAAATATTTGGCTTATTTTTGATAAATATTAATCTAGTGCTTCTTTATGAAATTGTTAATGATTGTCACAGAAAGGTTAATATTTGTGATTTTTGTTTTCAGCAGTGTGGTTGAAGAGTAAAATTACTTTGCTAAAGAATGCAGTTATTTGCATTTGCTGGTCATACACACAAATAATTTATATTTTAAGACTGATAGATTTTTAAAAAATATGAACTACAAAAAAGGGTTTTAAAACTCAGCATTCTCTCCTTTACCTTCATAATTATCAAGTTTTCAGTTTTCTTTTGTATGAATCAAATTATATTAAATAAGTTAATGTTTTATTCCTTTTGCATCATCTTTAATAACAATTGTTTTCTGAGTATAAACCACATCTAAGAAAAGTATGGCAAGGGATTCGAAAGAGATGGAAGCCTGTTCTCGAGGGACTTCTACCTAGGGTTGGCAAAGTCTTACAAAGTGGGGCTTATTCTTCCTGTCTGGCAGGAGACCAGTCCACTGCTCTCTGCTCTGGGAAACTGGAACTTGTCTTGTGCAGCAAATCTTGGGCTGTTCTCAGTCTCCAGTTTGAAAAATATTACCAGTATTCTTGATTGTGTTTCTTGCTCTTGAGTATTTAGTTTTGTAATCCTTCCTAGAAGTTTATGTAGGTATCTTAGGATTTCCCCCAAGAAATCAGGAGTCTGAATTTTTACTTCTGAGATTCTTACAAGCTTGTATCAAAAAGCCCGTTTACATTCTTTATCAAATTAAAGATCCAAAAGGCCTTGTGATGGGGAAGGATCTTTACTCAGAGAAATGATAGATCGAACACTAAACTGGTTCATGAACACCCCACAGAAGATTGTTATCATCCTTAAGGGATGTTCCTCCTCTCATCTTTGCCACCAAGTGAGGATTCTCCTCCCTGAACAGCCTCTAAGGTTGGAGTTTGATTTTATTTAAAGATATGGCAGAGTCCTTACACTTTTGAGCTTTTTTTTAGAGATAGGAACAGTGCAACACCAAGAAGTGAACCCATAAGACAAGAAAGAACAAAAAAGGGAAGTGCATCTTTTTTCTAGTGTAAATAGATTTGATTTTTTTTTTAACTCATTAACAGCTCTTTTTGAATATGAGAAAAATCACCTTAATGTCAGAGAGTAGGTTGAAAGTGAAACGTAAAAGTAAAAGTTACCCAGTTGTGTCCGACTCTTTGCGACTCCCCGGACTGTAGCCTGCCAGGCTCCTCTGTCCATGGAATTCTCCAGGACAGAATACTGGAGTGGGTAAGCCGTTCCCTTCTCCGTGGGATCTTCTCAGGGGATCTTCCCAACCCAGGGATCGAAGCCAGGTCTCCTGCACTGCAGGCGGATTCTTTACTGTCTGAAGCATCAGGGAAGCCCAAGAATACTGGAGTGTGTAGCCTATCCCTTCTGCAGCAGATCTTCCTGACCCAGGAATAGAACTGGGGTCTTCTGCATTGCAGGCAGATTCTTTACCAGCTGAGCTGAGAGTAGGTTATAGCACCTTAAAGGTTACACTGGTTAGGAATCATTTTGGGTCCAAGAAACAGAAATCTTCACTGTTCCTAAAATGGCTTGAACATTTAAAATATTCTTCTCTCAGAAAGGATTCCAGATATCAGCAGTACAGAGCTGGTAGAGCCTCTTAGTGATCCCATCAAGGAACTTTCTCACTGTCCACTGTATCCTACTTAGTGTATTTTTTTTTTTTAATCCTCACGGTTGTTGCCTCATGGCTCCCAATGGCTATTTTGTCTCCAGTCTTCACATTCCAGCAAAAGGGGGAGTAAGAGAAACAGGCAGAAGCAGTAAGTTTTTTCTGTCCCATTGGCCAGAACGGTCACCTCTACCCCTGTTCCCAATCTATTAAGAAGGCTAAAAATGTGCTTCTATTTTAGAGGTATTGAGCAGAGAAGGTGATTGGGAAATGAATGATGGATCAGCCACCTAAAGTGTCTGCCAGAGAGAGAGATGTGTGTGTACTCCTTAGCCCATTTTTGGCACATTGGCAACATTAAGTCAGCATTGAATACTTGGATGAATGCCATACACCTTGGGGCTTTCCCCCTCTTTAAGAAGTTTCCTAATAACATTTTGGAGAGACTATTCATTAAGAATCTCAAATCATTTCAAAAGTGTAATCAGTTGTTAATGCTTCTGCAAATATGTACTTATCAGATCAGATCAGATCAGATCAGTTGCTCAGTCGTGTCCGACTCTTTGTGACCCCATGAATCACAGCACGCCAGGCCTCCCTGTCCATCACCAACTCCCGGAGTTCACTCAGACTCATG
>NW_011495018.1:21673803-21674401 GCF_000754665.1 Bison bison bison
GAATTTTCCACAGTTTTTGTGATCCACACAGTCAAAGGCTTTGGCATATTCAAAAAAGGAGAGATAGATGTTTTTCTGGAACTCTCTTGATTTTTCCATGATCCAGTGGGTGTTGGCCATTTGATCTCTGGTTCCTCTGCCTTTTCTAAAACCAGCTTAAACATCAGGAAGTTCACTGTTCACATACTGCTGAAGCCTGGCTTGGAGAATTTTGAGCATTACTTTACTAGCGTGTGAGATGAGTGCGATTGTGAGGTAGTTTGAGCATTCTTTGGCATTGCCTTTCTTTGGGATTGGAATGAAAACTGACCTTTTCCAGTCCTGTGGCCACTGCTGAGTTTTCCAAATTTGCTGGCATATTGAGGGCAGCGCTTTCACAGCATCATCTTTCAGGATTTGGAATAGCTCAACTGGAATTTCATCGTCTCCACTAGCTTTGTTCGTAGTGATGCTTTCTAAGGCCCACTTGACTTCACATTCCAGGATGTCTGGCTCTAGGTTGAGTGATCACACCATTGTGATTATCTGGGTCATGAAGATCTTTTTTGTATAGTTCTTCTGTGTATTCTTGCCATCTCTTCTTAATATTTTCTGCTTC
>NW_011495018.1:21674859-21682058 GCF_000754665.1 Bison bison bison
TCATACCTGAATGGTCTAGTGGTTTTCCCTACTTTCTTCAATTTCAGTCTGAATTTGGCATAAGGAGTTCATGATCTGAGGCACAGTCAGCTCCTGGTCTTGTTTTTGCTGACTGTATAGAGCTTCTCCATCTTTGGCTGCGAAGAATATAATCAGTCTGATTTCGGTGTTGACCATCTGGTGATGTCCATGTATAGAGTCTTCTCTTGTGTTGTTGGAAGAGGGTGTTATGACCAGTGCATTTTCTTGGCAAAACTCTATTAGTCTTTGCCCTGCTTCATTCTGTATTCCAAGGCCAAATTTGCCTGTTACTCCAGGTGTTTCTTGACTTCCTACTTTCCTACTGCAGTCCCCTATAATGTAAAGGACATCTTTTTTGGCTGTTAGTTCTAAAAGATCTTGTAGGTCTTCATAGAACCGTTCAACTTCAGCTTCTTCAGCGTTACTGGTTGGGGCATAGACTTGGATTACTGTGATATTGAATAGTCTGCCTTGGAAACGAACAGAGATCATTTTGTCATTTTTGAGATTGCATCCAAGTACTGCATTTCGGACTCTTTTGTTGACCATGATGGTCACTCCATTTCTTCTGAGGGATTCCTGCCCTCAGTAGTAGCTGTAATGGTCTTCTGAGTTAAATTCACCCATTCCAGTCCATTTCAGCTCGCTGATTCCTAGAATGTCAGTGTTCACTCTTGCCGTCTCTTGTTTGACCACTTCCAATTTGCCTTGATTCATGGACCTGACATTCCAGATTCCTATGCAATATTGCTCTTTATAGCATTGGACCTTGCTTCTATCATCAGTCACATCCACAGCTGGGTATTCTTTTTGCTTTGGCTCCATCCCTTCATTCTTTCTGGAGTTATTTCTCCACTGATCTCCAGTAGCATATTGGGCACCTACTGACCTGGGGAGTTTCTCTTTCAGTATCCTATCATTTTGCCTTTTCATACTGTTCATGGGGTTCTCAAGGCAATAACTTATACAATCACCTATACATAAAACATAAAAATTTCAAAGACTTTATCACTGTTGTTTCCTTTCTATATGGTTTATGATTCTTCATCCAAAGTCCAATTCAGTCAATTTGGTGAAAGTTATCTCAATGATCCTTTTGCTATTTTGTACTCTTTGTTTCTCTAATGGTCTGTTTCTACCTGTCTTTGTCTGAAGTTCTCATTTGAGTGTTTCTAAGTTACTAGTGTCCTACCTTGGGTAGCAAAGTGGTTATTGACTTGAGATGGACTCAAATGTCTGGATTACTTAGGAGGGCAGCTCCCCCTTGTCCACTAAATTGTCTTCCTGGGATGGATCTCTCTGATCAGCAAAGGTGTGTGATATCATAGTTGACAGGTAAACCATAACTGTGGTGTAGAGTCAGGAAATGAATCTGTCCCTTCAATTAACTGAAATATCTTCCTCCCACCTGTGTGTGGGTACACTTCGTTCTATAGCAACCTCCTCCTCTGCCTCATTCTTCTTCTAAAGCCTGTGTTCGTTGCTGTGTGGCTGGGCTTTGATTGAGTAGATCACGCCTGTTGCCTCTCTTCTCTTTAATTTGAATATCAATGACTAACAGAGAGCACCCACCACTGCCACCACCACCAGAGGGCACAGGGAAGATAGTAGCAGTAGGATTTCTTTCATTGGTTTGGTTCCTGGGGACTCCAGACTTCTCTGTGTCCAAGATACAATGAGAAGACATCCTCGAATTTAACAACAAACTTCAGAACTATGGTAAAATCTCTCCCCAAATGAAAAACAATCCAGAACCTCTGAAAGATCAAGGAATCCCTTTTGTGTGAATTAAAACTGCCAACGTGCTGAGCAAAAGCAGTTTTGTAGATGGAAGCTTTTTTATGGAAGGTTTGAATCAGTTTTTAAAAACCAGGTCCAGAGGCCATTACTCATGGAGGTGTGTGCACATCATGCCCACAGTGACAGAAGAGATGGATCAGCAGTCAGGGTGCCGGCAGACTCAGCTGGTCCTGTCCTACCTGCAGACTGCTCCATCACCTACTTCTTGCCTCAACACCACCCTACTCTGTTCCTCTTCCACAACTCCAGATCCAGAGAGGCCAGATGTCAAGAAGCCCTGTCTTCAGGATGTGGTTTATTGTCAACTGTTTACTTAAAGCTGTAGGCCTTTGAAGTATATCTTTGAGAATCTAGAAGGTGGGTTAGGGAAGCACTGTAAATACCATTGAGGCTGGGGCTGTAAGGAAGGCAGCAGGAGGTGGTTTTGGCATCAGTGTTATTAAGGGTCAAGTCCAGACTCCACCACTGGCTGCTAAGACCATGAGCACATGGTCTAAACTCTCTGAGTATCAGTTCCTCATATCTTTCTAGAAATCAAATGGAGGAAATACTACCTCCTGCAGAATTTCTAAGAGGATCTAATGACTTAAGAAAATATGTACAAAGTATTTAATATACATCATCTCAAAATGGTAGCAGTTGTTATGAAATATCAAAACTATGAACAAGCCACTCATGACTTAGACATTTTGCATAAATAATGGAATTAGCCAGACAGGCGTGATTTTCACTTCTGTGTCTACTTGCTCCACAAAGTGATTTCTCTGCATTGAGTGAGGAAATCAGTTGTTTGGTAAATGCATTCTGGAGACATCCTTATTCCTGCTGTGAAAATTAACAGTGTGAAGACTTTCTATGAATGCCATCATTTTTGAAGTGTGTAATTAATTATTCATTAAGTAATATTTTCATTGATGAAGTATCCAAGTTACTTCCTTTATCTCATTTTTTTCTCATAAATTTAATTGTTGAGTTTAATTATAATCACCTTATAATTACTGTATTTGGCATTAATTATATTAAGCCACTAGCAATATTATTCATCATAAAAATACTCAAATAATGAACAAACATAGCACATGGCTTACCTGTAATACCTTCTTTCTTCCCATTTCCCTCCTTTCCTTTGTAACATATTTGAAAAGACTTCTCAACGAATTAGTTTTTTTTCAGTCCTATTTTCTCAGAAGGATACAGCTCCCACAGATGTCTTATGGAGCCTTATTTTATAAGTACAACCTTCTCTTCTCACTTACCAGTCTCCTAGATATTGGTCTCTTTAGCAAAAGGGACATTGAAGTTATCAGAGATGTTTGTTAGGATTGAATTCTTGCTACAAAATATAACTCTCCATGTCTGTAATTCCACATACAAATTTTACTAAGTCTGGAGTTTAAAAAGCTGTTACTTTGTGAGTCTGAGTCCTGTAAGAGGAGCATTATGTATAGAAATCTACCACATTCTTTGGGTTAGGTGACATATTAAATCATTTATGAGGCGATTTCTAGCAAAACCTTCTGTTTTTCACTTTCTAGTTTTTTGCAATATGTCAAAAAAATGTTTAAAACCTAAAACAGAAAAACAAACTATAGATTCAGTGTGTCTCTCATTTTCCCATTTGTGTGTGTGGGTTTGTGTGTGTATTTAAAATAAAAATGCTCATAACAAAATACAGGAAAATTCTTCCACACTACTTTTTACTACCCAGTTATCCTTCCCAGAAGTAATCTCTTTTTTATTTATTTTAGTTGTTTATTTAAGTTTTTATTTTTAAATAATATATTTGTATTGATTTAAAAAATTTTTCTTGTCTTTTCAGTAATGTACAGTATCTGCTGATATGCTGTAGTAATAACGCTGTATCATTCTTATACAACACCATATCCTCAGTTTTTCCCATTCTGCCAGTACATTTATTCTGAATATTCTTGGGATAAATATTCACTGTGTATATTATTATGACTATTATACTAATCATTGAAGATACAGAATCATTTTTTCTTTATGGAATATTTTATTTTTCCCTTAATTTGTATCTGTTATTTTGATCAGTTTCTTGAGTTTCAATATGCCTATTTTAATGTTTCATTGAATATATCAAATGCTTCTTGATCAAAATTTTCCCTGAAACACTCAAACATGTCTAATATTTAATCTTTTAAAAAGTTTCCATGGAACTCTCTGGCTAGAAATCTTAATTCACCTGTTGCAACCTAAACTGGTTGATTTTTAGGTTTTTTACAGTTGATGTTTCCTAGATTCTATATCTTTTTCTTTATTTATAGGCTTTGTTTCAGTAGGTAATAGTTCTTAGTAGATGCCTTGGAAAAGTCTTCAAGCAAAACACCACAGTATTGAATGTATGAAATGTCTATTTCACACCTGATTGAAGCTAAGATGAATATATAATTCTAAGGTAAAAATAATTTTCTTGACAATGGCATGTTAAATACAATTGTGAATTCTTTTCTAATCCTTCTGTTGAGAGGAACAGGCTTCCCAGGTGATGAAGTGGTAAAGAATCCACCTGCCAATGCAGAAGATGCAGGTTTGATCCCTGGGTTGGGAAGATCCCCTGGAGAAGAAAACAGCAACCCACTCCAGTATTCTTGCCTGGAAATTCCATGCACAGAGGAGCTTGGTGGACTACAGTTCATGGGGTTGCAAAGAGTCGGAATTGACTGAGAGACTGAATATTGAGAGGTACAGTCCAATTCCTTCTCCTTGAATCTGGGTTGGCCTTAGTGACTTACTTGAAAAACTTGTCATTGTTTAGTCGCTAAGTCATGTCTGACTCTTTGTTACCCATGAACTGTAGTCCACCAAGCTCCTCTGTCCAAGGGACTCTCCAGGCAAGAATACTGAAGTGGGTTGTCATTTCCTTATCCAGGGGATCTTCCTAACCCAGGGATTGAACCTGGGTCTTCTGCGTTGCAGGCAGATTCTTTACCATCTGAGCCACCATGAGACTGGCAAAAAATATTTTGGGAATTGTGGAGGTAGATCATTAAAACCATTGTGGCTTCCACCCAGTCATCTTGAAAAACTTGCGCTAGGGAAGCTGTCCCCTGGGACCACCATGTCATGAAGAAGCCCAGGATAACCATGTGAAGAGGCTGCCTGGAATGAGAGATGCTTGTGCAGCCTTCGGATGGTTAACCATCCCAGCCCATGCCCCAGCTATTGAGTGAAGAAGCCATTGTGGAGATTTCAAACCCAGTAGACGTTACTGGAGAAATAAAATAATCCATCTAGCAACAAAAACTGAGGCCCTAGACTTATGACCCCAGTCAGCCTATCCCAGCTATTTTTGGCTGTTTGAGTCCCTTGGTTGAGGCTTCTTGGGGAAGACAAGGACTGTCACCACTGTTCCTGGCCACAAATTTGTAGGTGTAATCAAGTCGTTATTTATGTCACTAAATTTTAGGGATAAGTATTTGTTACTTAGAAGTTGATTGAAAGTCTACTTCTGTCTTCAATAATGTGATTGAAAAAGAATGAACTGGGAGTTCCTACATTTTTGGCTTCTCTGAAAGCTTTTAGGATTTCTCATTATTCTGAGATTCTGAAATTACACAAAGAGGCACATTGGTTTTCTCATTCCGTTTATTATGCTAAGCACTTGGTGGATTCTTTGAAACTGGAAAGAGGTATTTTTTGTCTTTCATTGTGTGGATGTGGTATTTCACATTAATTGATATTCATGTGTTGAATCATCCTTGCATCTCAGGAATAAATCCCATTTGGTCATAGTGTATGTTCCTATGAATATGTTGTTAAATTTATTTTGCTAGTATTTTGTGGAGGAATTTTCCATCTATTTTCATCAACAATATTGGCCTATAGTGTTCTTTTCTTGTAGTGTTTTGCTTGGCTTTGATATCAGAGTAATTCTGTTTTCATAAAATATATTTGGAAGTACTCCGTGTTCTTTGATTTTTCTGGGGGGAGGTGAGAGTATATGAAGTTTTGAAATTCATTCTTTGGGTGAAATGGTGTATGACAAAGCTATAGTAATGAAAATAATATGTTGTTGGCACTAAAAATAGACATATAGATGATAGAACAGAATTGAGAACCCGGAAAGAAAATAGACACATTTGTGGTCAATTAATATTTCAAAATGGAAGCAAGAATATTCACTGGGGAAAGGACAGTCTCTTCAATAAGCAGTGCTGAGAAAACTGGATACTCGCATACAAAAGAATGAATTTAAATTTCTGTCTAATTCATTCTATCTCACACCACTCACGAAAACTAACTTGAAATTAAAAATTAACATGATTAAGGACTTAAATGTAAGACTTGGAATCATAAAACTCCTAGATGAAAACAGAGTGACAAAGCTCCTTGATGTCAATCTTGGCAATGATGTCATGTCTATGACCCTAAAAGCACAGTGACAAAATTAAATTTAGGCAAGTGTTAGTACATCAGACTAAGAAGCTTCTGCACAGCAAATAAAAACAATCAACTGATTGAAAAGGCAACCTATGGAACAGGAGAAGACATTTTCATATCATATATCTGATAAGGGATGAATTTCCAAAATTATATAAGTAACGCCTACAGCTCAATAGCAAAAGTCTAGTAATTTAAAAATAGGATAAAGTCTTACACAAGACTGGGAGATGACTGGCTCAGATCACGAACTCCTTATTGCCAAATTCAGACTTAAATTGAAGAAAGTAGGGGAAACTGCTAGACCATTCAGGTATGACCTAAATTAAATCCCTTATGATTATACAGTGGAAGTGAGAAATAGATTTAAGGAACTAGATCTGATAGGCACAGGGCCTGATGAATTATGGATGGAGGTTTGTGACATTGTACAGGAGACAGGGATCAAGACCATCTCCATGGAAAAGAAATGCAAAAAAGCAAAATGGCTGTCTGAGGAGGACTTACAAATAGCTGTGAAAAGAAGAGAAGTGAAAAGTAAAGGAGAAAAGGAAAGATATAAGAATCTGAATGCAGAGTTTCAACGAATAGCAAGGAGAGATAAGAAAGACTTCCTCAGTGATCAATGCAAAGAAATAGAGGAAAACAACAGAATGGGAAAGACTAGAGATCTCTTCAAGAAAATTAGAAATACCAAGGGAACATTTCATGCAAAGATGGGCTCAATAAAGGGCAGAAATGCTAGGGACCTAACAGAAGCAGAAGATATTAAGAAGAGGTGGCAAGAATACACAGAAGAACTGTACAAAAAAGATCTTCATGACCCAGATAATAACGACAGTGTGATCACTCACCTAGAGCCAGACATCCTGGAATGTGAAGTCAAGTGGGCCTTAGAAAGCATCACTACAAACAAAGCTAGTGGAGGTGATGGAATTCCAGTGGAGCTATTTCAAATCCTGGAAGATGATGCTGTG
>NW_011495018.1:21682158-21683132 GCF_000754665.1 Bison bison bison
GAAGATGATGCTGTGAAAGTGCTGCACTCAATATGCCAGCAAATTTGGAAAACTCAGCAGCGGCCACAGGACTGGAAAAGGTCAGTTTTCGTTCCAATCCCAAAGAAAGGCGATGCCAAAGAACACTCAAACTACTGCACAATTTCACTCATCTCACACGCTAGTAAAGTAATGCTCAAAATTCTCCAAGCCAGGCTTCAGCAATACATAAACCATGAACTTCCAGATGTTCAAGCTGGATTTAGAAAAGGCAGAGGAATCAGAGATCAAATTGCCAACACCTGCTGGATCATGGAAAAAGCAAGAGAGCTCCAGAAAAACATCTATTTCTGCTTTATTGACTATGCCAAAGCCTTTGACTGTGTGGATCTCAATAAACTGTGGAAAATTCTTAAAGAGATAGGAATACCAGACCACCTTACCTGCCTCTTAAGAAACCTGTATGCAGGTCAGGAAGCAACAGTTAGAACTGGACATGGAACAACAGACTGGTTCCAAATAGGAAAAGGAGTACGTCAAGGCTGTATATTGTCACCCTGCTTATTTAACTTATATGCAGAGTACATCATGAGAAACGCTGGACTGGAAGAAGCACAAGCTAGAATCAAGATTGCCGGGAGAAATATCAATAACCTCAGATATGCAGATGACACCACCCTTATGGCAGAAAGTGAAGAACTAAAGAGCCTCTTGATGAAAGTGAAAGAGGAGAGTGAAAAAGTTGGCTTAAAGCTCAACATTCAGAAAATGAAGATCATGGCATCTGGTCCCATCACTTCATGGGAAATAGATGGGGAAACAGTGGAAACAGTGTCAGACTTTATTTTTCTGGGCTGCAAAATTACTGCAGATGGTGACTGCAGCCATGAAATTAAAAGATGCTTACTGTTTGGAAGGAAAGTTATGACCAACCTAGATAGCATATTGAAAAGCAGAGACAGTACTTTGCCAACAAAGGTCCGTCTAGTCAAGGC
>NW_011495018.1:21683232-21684505 GCF_000754665.1 Bison bison bison
GGGAATGATTGAGAGCAGGAGGAGAAGGGGACAACAGAAGATGAGATGGCTGGATGGCATCACCGACTCAATGGATATGAGTTTTAGTAAACTCCAGGAGTTGGTGATGGACAGGGAGGCCTGGCGTGCTGTGATTCATGGGGTCACAAAGAGTCGGACACGACTGAGCGACTGAACTGAACTGAAAGACTTACACAAACATTTCTCCAAAAATTTTAAAAATGGCCAACAGTATGTTAAAAGTGCTCAACATCAGTAATTATCAGAAAAATGCAAATCAAAGCCACAAAGATATTACATCAAACCTTTTAGAATTGCTTTTTCCAAAACACAAAAGACAAGTTTTGGTAAAGTGTTGGTTATATATTTTTGGTAGGATTGCAAAATGCATCTAATGTGCAAAATAGTATAGTTGCTAAGTCACGTCAGTCGTGTCCGACTCTGTGCAACCCCATAGATGGCAGCCCATCAGGCTCCGCCGTCCCTGGGATTCCCCAGGCAAGAACACTGGAGTGGGTTGCCATTTCCTTCTCCAGTGCATGAAAGTGAAAAGTGAAAGTGAAGTCCTCAGTCGTGTCCAACTCTTTGCGGCCCAATGGACTATAGTAGTTCCTAAACAAATGTAAACTAGAATTGCCAACAACCTAACTTCTCAGTGTCTAGCCAAAAAAAAAAAAAAAAAAATCTGGATCTCAAAGAGATATTACCATTCCAATGTTTATTTCAAGGCTATCAATAACAGCCTAGATATAGAAACAACCTAAATTTTCATTGTTAGATGAATGGATAAATAAAATGTGGCACATGCACACAACGTAATATTATTCATCATTGAAGAAGAAGGGAGTTCTGCCTTATGTGACAATTTTAGGTTAACCTGGAGGACATTATGCTAAGTGAAATAAGCCAGTCACAGAAGGATTAAAACTGCATGATTACACTTGTATGAAGCATCTAAGGTAATAAAATTCATTGAAATAAAGAACAGAATAGTTGTTGTCAGGGGCTAGAGGGAGAGGGAAATGAGGAATTGCTAATCAATATATATAAAATTTCAAATGATGAATTAGCTCTCAGTTCAGTTCAGTCACTCAGTCGTGTCTGACTCTTTGTGACCCCATGAACCACAGCACACCAGGCCTCCCTGTCCATCACCAACTCCCGGAGTTTACCCAAACCCAAGTCCATTGAGTCAGTGATGCCATCCAACCATCTCATCCTCTGTTGTTCCCTTCTCCTCCTGCTCTCAATCTTTCCCAGCATCAGGGTCTTT
>NW_011495018.1:21684654-21705565 GCF_000754665.1 Bison bison bison
ACAGTCCAACTCTCACATCCATACATGACTACTGGAAAAATCATAGTTTTGACTAGATGGACCTTTGTTGACAAAGTAATGTCTCTGCTTTTGAATATGCTATCTAGGTTGGTCATAACTTTCCTTCCAAGGAGTAAAATGTCTTTAAATTTCATGGCTGCAATCACCATCTGCAGTGATTTTGGAGCCCAGAAAAATAAAGTCAGCCACTGTTTCCACTGTTTCCCCATCTATTTGCCATGAAGTGATGGGACTGGATGCCATGATCTTCATTTTCTGAATGTTGAGCTTTAAGCCAACTTTTTCACTCTCCACTTTCACTTTCATCAAGAGGCTCTTTAGTTCTTCTTCACTTTCAGCCATAAGGTTGGTGCCATCGGCTTATCTGAGGTTATTGGTACTTCTCCAAGCAATCTTGATTCCAGCTTGTGCTTCTTCCAGCCCAGCATTTCTCATGATGTATTCTGCACATAAGGTAAATAAGCAGGGTGACAATATACAGCCTTGATGTACTCCTTTCCCTATTTGAAACCAGTCTGTTGTTCCATGTCCAGTTCTAACTGTTGCTTCCTGACCTGTATATAGGTTTCTCAGGAGGCAGGTTGAGTGGTCTGGTATTCCCATCTCTTTCAGAATTTTCCACAGTTATTGTGATCCACACAAAGGCTTTGGTATAGTCAATAAAGCAGAAATAGATGTTTTTCTGGAACCCTCTTGCTTTTTCGATGATCCTCTACAGGTGTGATATACAACATTGTGCCGATAATTAACAATACTATGTTAGATACTTAAAAATCTGTTTACAGGGTAAATCTCATTCTAAGTGTTCTTACTTTAATAAATACATGAATAGAACTTCCAAACAAACTGTGAACAGAAGTTGGTCAGTTCAGAGAAATTCTCTGTAAATGTTGGTTGATCATTTATCATTTTAAATTAGAAATTTTCATTACGTTTTCATTCCATTATGCCCGTTTGGAAAATAAAATTATTCAAACCCATTTTTCCTTGCTTGATTATCTGCAGATATTGTTTGGCATCACCATAATTGTGACTAATTAGTCATCACTTGCTGTTAAACTCATTTCCATGTTCATGTTTTGGCTCAATTTTTTGTCCCGTGTTTTCCCTTATCTTTATCCAAATATTACTAGTCAACAGGGTCCAAGTCAAGTTTCATGTCCTTAGGAGGGTTTCTTACTTTTTTATCTATATTATTATCTCTCTCTTTTTCTCCCAAATTGCTAAAGGTTAGCACTTGATTTTTGTCTCTATTATATGGATGGAAGCAAGCAGTTCCAGATGAGTGCTGCCCCACAGAAATCTAATGCAAACCAAATAATTTTACTAGTAGTCACCATAAAAAAGATTAGTTAAAAATAATTTAAATAATGTTTTTATTTAACTCAAAATATCTTTAAAAATTATCATTCAACCTGTGAGCAATATAAAAAACATTAATGGGACATTTTATATTCATTTTTGGTATGTACTCTTCAAAATATATTATGTATTTCATACTTGCAGAACATCACATAATGTGTTCTAGATAGTACTCTTTTGAATTATTTATAATTTTCTCTAACTCTATTTGTATAAGAATTTTTATGATGAGATTTGTCATATTCTAATGTTTAAATGAACTTTCCTGGTAAGTTGATGTAATCAGAGTTTAAATATTGCTTCTCCTGTTCTTTTGCTAAATGGCAGCTCAGGAGTTACAAGCTCTTTAGGACATAATGGCATGTATTATGTCAGACTCATTAGTTTTATTTTTACAACCACATTATGACATTTTTGTTTCTCTTTATCCCCTTACTACCCAGCATGATGTTGAGAACATTTTGAGTGTTCGACATCCTTGATTCCCTCCTTCCCCCTCTCTTTTTCTCACTTTCTCATTATTTTCCCTCTGTTCCAAAAAACTTCAAATTGCTTAAACAGCATAAGATAAAATGATGTTAATCCTATTGGTAATTAGGTAATCAGAATGTTTTAGAATCTTCATTTAGAACTTTAGCTTCATAAATAATATGATATTTAGCAAGGTACTTTTCGGTGACATGCTCAGTGGTCATTTCTTCTCTAGGAAAAACAGTACTGGTTGCTTCAACTTTTCCTGTGAAATGTTTGCATACATTCCAAACTAAGGAAGTTTCCTTTGTGATTGATTAAAACGCAAGCAAACAACAAAAAAAAACCTCATCTAAAATTATGTCCCTATATGCTTATGGTGATTGTAACAATTTAACCTCATGAAAATACTTTTTAATCAATTTCAGGGTTCTTATTGAGCCACAATCTTTGTTACATTCTTTGAGAACAATATGGATGCCATTAAACATGTCTAAGTAGAGAGAAGACATTTATTTCCATTGGGTTTTTGAGTCAAATGAGATTTTGTGATTCTATTTTAGCTTTTAACTACATTTTTAACTTAAATGTACTTTTAAGTATAGCTTTAAAATATTTCCTACTAAGTAACCACATGTTTTAATTTTTAAAATAATCATATTATAAAATGTATCCACAATGGTCTGGGACCTACTTATATCCTTCCCCCCCGCCCCCTTAAATCCTTTTTTTAAACTTATTTAACTGTACTTTAATTTTATGGAGTTTTAGAGTAGTCAGATACAAGATGTTATTCCAAATTGTCCAGGTTCTATTTTCAAGACCTTCAACAGAGAATTTTCAGAAGTAAAGCAAATTTACAAAATGTATATAATTTCAATAAATTATCTAATGAAGAGTCATGGGTACAAACTGGTGAAAGCTAAAACAAAAAGAGAAGTTGATGTAATCAATGAAGTAATTGGGGGTGTGGGCTGGAGGAAACAAGGAAATGCTAATTTATACCCAGCTGTTTGGATGATTTCTGTTAAGATAAAGTATCAACTTCCTAGTATTCCTATTTCTGGCAAATTGTCCCTTCCAATTACTATATTTTGAAGGACAGCTGAAGGTGAAAGAAAATTTTTTTGTTGTACAAAAATAAAATGAATCATCAGCTTTCTAGACATATATTATCTCAAGAAGAAACCTGACTGATTCCCTCCCACAGACTATGCAGAGTAAGAATGTGCCTAATACCACAGGGAAACAATCATCTCCTGTGGACACTTCTTTGGTGAAGATAGGATCCCTCTTCTAGTGCCTCAAGATGACATTATTAGTGTTCACTAGGTACCACCAGAAAATGCAATGGGAAAATTAACTGCAGGAAAATACATGATAATTAATGAGGATTGATCTGGAATGAGCACTGAGCCCAGGTTAGGCTCAGAGAGGAAGCAAACAGAATGGTGATGACACCTGATACATGCAGAGCACTTAGGCGCTAGATGATGTTCTCAGTCACTTATGTCATCCACTTCAACCTACCTGCTGGAGAGCTAGGACTAATTTTGTTATGCACTCACGCTCGGAGATATTGTGGATTTGCTTCCAGACCTCCTCAATAAAACAAATATCACAATAAAGTGAGTCACAGGACATATTTTGTTTTCAGTGTATATAAGCATTATGTTTACACTACACAGCAGTCTATTAAGTGTGAAATAGCATTATGTCTAAAAAAAGTACATACCTTAATTAGAAAATATTCATTGCTAGAAAATGCTAACCACCATCTGAGTATTCAGTGCATTGTAGTAGTGAAATCAAAGATCACTAATCACAGATTTCCATAACAAATAAGACGATGAAAAAGTTGGAAACACTGTGAGGATTATCAAAACCTGACCCAGAGATATGAAGTGAGCAAATGCTGTTGGAAAAATGATGCTGACAGACTTGATGACCCTGGGTCACCACAACCTTTAATTTGTAAAAAAAAAAAAAAAAAAATGCAATACCCATGAAGAGCAATACAACAAAGCACAATAAAATGAAGTATGCCTACTTTTACAAATGAGGAAATGGATGCACAGAGATGTTATGTGACTTTCTAAAAGCTACACATATGGTAAACTGCAAATTTGAGATTTGAACCCAGAAGGTCTGATGGCAGAGTTTAAACTATTAGCCTTCTGTGATGTGCTGAGTTACAGGTAAATTTTCACTAATTATGGTTTGAAAAGTGAAGTCGATATTGTGTGTTTGATTCAAAGCTGTCTCTGTCCATTGACCTGCATTCTGATATATATTTCTAGACATTATATTTACAATGAAGAATAAAATGAGTTGAAATGAAGCTGGCTTTTTGTGGAGACTCAACATAGGTGTCAGTTATTAGGAATAGTATTTCTCAAGTTTCCTTAGCAGTAAGATTACCTCACATTTTTGTTAAAATTGCAGGTTTTGGAGCCCTGACTTCAGAAATTCTGATTTAAAAAGTCTAGTTTACAGTCCTGCAATAGGTATTTTTTTAAATAAACAATGCAAGGTGTTCTGGTACGGTTTAGAAAACTGTTTTATTAGATATATTTCCCGGCACCAAGACTGCTTAGCTGGCCCACATATTGCCCTCAAAAACAGCACACTTAACTTATTAGAATGCCTTCCACATTCTGGGGTCATTGTGCATTTACTTCTCTTTCTCTGATCATGGACTTTGAGATCTTTAAGGGCAAGGATTACATTACACCACTGATGTATCTCTAATACACTGACCTTCCCCCAGATAGGTGCTTAACTGTGGAATGGATAGGAATAAGGAGTGAATAAATGATTATGAGGCAGTCTTAGGCTATGCAAAGTGATGAATCATTTTCAGATGACTGGGTTTAAAATGCTTCATTGTCTCACTTGGTTGAATATGTGTGGACACAAAGATACATATTTTTTGTTTGTTTCAGTGATCTATTCTTCATAACAAACTATCCCAACCTTATTGATTTATGCTTGTCTTTACTTCTCTCTCTGCTTGTATTGTCCAGTTTTAACCTTTCCTTTCAAATTCAAATTCATTTTATAGAATTTTTCAGAACTCACTCATGGACTAAACTATAGTACTCCCTGAAAATGGATACATTTCTCTGGCAGTTCTTGTGAATGAGTCCAGGTTCCAGAATGTGGCATTTGCATCACTTTCTTCTTGGAAGGGAGACAGAGCCTTGAGCTTTTGCATTAATGTCGTCTGCCCTAGCAAGGACCTTGATCAATGATCAACTCACATCATTCATTTTAACAAGTATTTATGTTGGCATGATATTAAATACTAGAGAACAATTTAGTATGCAGAGGGATTTTCAAATTTTTACATTTCCCCACACATAATTCCACTTTATTTTTGAAGTAACCATTTGAGCTACACAGACCACTTAATATAATTCTTATTTTTTCAAAAACTACTGAGTCTCATAAGCAGAGTGATTGCCCAAGGTTAAACACCTGCTTAGTAACTCGGTTGGGACTGGAACCCATTTCATAAAATTGGAGAGAGAGTACAATCCAGATTCTCTCTCAAAGAACTCATTCAATTAAATCAACAAACATTTGCTGAGCCAACCTCCAGTGATGGCTAGTGAGCTAGGAACTGAGAACAAGATGAATAAGAAATTCTACTTGCCTTGAGTAGCTGAGATATGACAGGAAATAGACTTGTAAGCAAGTACACTAAAATCAACATAGCAAGTGATATTATAAAGGTATGAACTAAGTGTAGGTTGCAGAGGAAGGAGTAAAACTCACTGAGGGTCAGCAGAAAAAGCTTTTGTTTTCTTAAGTTCAGTATTGAGCATGAGAAAGATAATTTAGATTTGGGTACCAGCAAGATGGGAGAGGGCAATGGCACCCCACTCCAGTACTCTTGCCTGGAAAATCCCATGGACAGAGGAGCCTGGTAGGCTGAAGTCCATGGGGTTGCTAAGAGTCGGACACAACTGAGCGACTTCACTTTCACTTTTCACTTTCATGCGTTGGAGAAGGAAATGGCAACCCACTCCAGTACTCTTGCCTGGAGAATCCCAGGGACAGCGGAACCAGTGGGCTGCTGTCTGTGGGGTCGCACAGAGTCGGACACGACTGAAGTGACTTAGCAGTAGCAGCAAGATGGGAGTTAGGGGATATGAGAGCTCAAATGCTTCCAGAAAAAAGGAACAGCTTGGCAGAAGCATAGCATGATAAAAGACTCAGCCTGTTTAGGGCAAGTGCTGGCTTATAAAGTGGTGCCCTTATACAGAGGTCAAGGAGAGACTGAAGAAAGGGAAAAGTCAGATTGCTAGGTGGCAAAATTAATAAGCAAAGGGACTTACATAGGAGGCTTGTCTTGTGTGGCCATGAGATGTGTGGATCTTTGCTTTTGTCCACTAGAATCTTAAAATTTATATACAAGTCTTATCTAGATCATGTATACCATTGAG
This sequence comes from Bison bison bison, assembly GCF_000754665.1. Lineage (NCBI taxonomy): Eukaryota > Metazoa > Chordata > Mammalia > Artiodactyla > Bovidae > Bison > Bison bison. The sequence continues at coordinate 21,690,960 of NW_011495018.1, forward strand.
ATGGTCTTAACACACATTGCTCCCTCAGGGTTGCATCAGTTAAAATGGCTCTCACAGTGGAACAGAATGTACATCTCCCAAACAGGGGAGGAGGCAAGGGGCCTCCAATTGTCTAGATCCAGCTGTTAGGTCAGCTACTGATCATGTCCTCTTGATGACGTCCTCCAAAGTCAAGTGAAATTTGCAGTGCCCTGAACCAGGACTTGACAGGATAGGAGTATGTCAGGAAGGGTAAAGATCTTGGTGTTTCTTTTCACCAACATGAATTTTATTTATTTATTTAAAGAGATTCACTGATAATCTTTTAAGAGAATGGCAGAGAGAGAGGGGACTGTTATGGGAATGCTTGATCTCTGTTATTCCTCACAATTTGTTTGAATCTTATGTGTAGATATATGTCTCAGCACAGCAGATCTTAAGAAGGAAGTTTAGTTACCATGTTTGATAACTCAGCTTGCCTTTTGGAAGTGTTACCATCCCAAATAGCTTAGGAAAATATGCTTTTGAATCACATGTAGCACTCCTTTTTTTAAAATTTAAAATATATTTTTGTGTTCTTTACAGATCAATATTCTGGAAACTTAGTCCTCTCTGGATAAGTAACTGAAGAGGAGGGTACAGGGAAGGTGTGAACAGCCTCAAGTAACAGATTAAAATATCTGGACTTATTCAGGCACTGGGAAACCAAGATAGCTTCTATGCAGGGAACTGTGAGGACTAGGTTTTACTTTTAAGAAGCTGTTTCTGGGGGGGATTTCACCTTACTAGTTACATGAATTAGAACAGAGAGAGTCACTGAAACTGGAGAGACCAGAAAGAGGACTATTGGGAAAGCATAAGAGACCAGGGCCTGCTTTGGTGATGTTGCAATATCATAGTATTGCATCCAGAAACACTATGAGCTACAACCAGCTTCATTTACAGATTGAGCTATTATGAGAAGTAAAAGAGGAGCAGGGATTTAAGGGCAAGTCCAAGGTTTCTAACTATGAAGACTGATTTTCCTGTATTCAACATGGAGAAAGAAAAGAAAAAATAAACTAATGGAGAGAGAGGCTAATGCTTTCTCTTGTGGCAATGTTAGATTTGAGGGGGCCCTTAGATAGCAAAGTGAATGGATCCAGGATGTAGCTCCTGACTCCAAGTTCAATTTCTGTTGATATTTTGTTTTACTTTAATTTTATTTTATACTGGTGTATAGTTGATTCACAATGTTGTATTGGTTGCATGTGTGCAGAAAAGTGGTTTAGTTATACATGTTTGTATATTCTTTTTCAGATTCTTCCTTTTCCCATATAGGTTATTGGAGAGTATTGCATATGGTTCCTTGTGTTTTAGAGTAGGTGCTTGTTGTTCATCTATTTTACATATAGTGCTGTGCATGTTTTAAAATTAAGTCATTTCTGTGAATTGCCCACTACAGGTTAACAACATGTTTCAAAACAGAATGCTTAAATTGGGAAATGCTTAAATTTGATGATCTGAAACTAATATGCTAAATATCTTTCAATAAAAAAATAAAAATTGAAAAAAGACTATCATTTATTTACAAGCTTAGACCAATGAAGACTCTGTGTCTTTTCTTTAAATACGTCACAAATCTGAGTACTGCCATGATAGACTTGCATTTCATTTTTTTTTTAAATTTTACCAAAAATTTAGTAATTTTCTGTCCAGAGCTTATAAATATTTCTTGCTTATTTCTGAGATTTGATATTAGCTCACATTCTAATCTACTGGCTGTGGGATAAGGTACAAATTTTAATTTTGACCATGATTATCCCCAAGACCATGACCATCATCTCTGATGGTGTGGCTCATTTTAATGATACAAAATACATAATTGCAGGATGTGATTATTTGGATAATCATTTCCATAGCTTTAACAAGATCATGTAATTTCCTAGTGCCTCATAACATCTGTAGCCGTTCTCCATGAGACAGCTAAGAAAATATTCAAATATTCTTGCATCAGTGCATAAAACAAGTGCCCGGAGCACCAGAAAGTAATTTCCTTTCCCATGGTACATTGTTGTTTTATTTCCTGGTTGTTCTAATCTTAGAATTTTGAGATATTGTTAATTCTGAGGGCAGAGGTTCTGGATTTGGCAAGGTGGCTTTTAATTCCAAACATGTCATAGCTAAGGCTCCAGAAAAACTGGGAAAACACACCCTCATCTCAGCCTCAGGATATTTAGGGGCTAGACTTGGAAATATCCTTACCTATTGCTTATTTCCCCAATTTTCAACCTATTTAATCAGCTAATTAAAAACATTCTAGGGAGCATTTGCCAATGTAAACTGCACAAAACTAAATTAGCTGAGAAAGATTAAATTTTTACTCCAATATGTCCTTCATTTACTAAATATAAGAAATTCAATGTTTATTAAATTTCTCTGCTCTTCAATATCTTTTAATCTTAAAATGATGATAATCCCTCCTTTGTCTACATCATAGATAAGTTAGCTTATTTAAAACTATAATTTATAAAATATCATATTTTATGCCCGAACACTTAATAGTTTTGCTCCATCAAAAGAGAAGCACTAGGGACTTCCCTGGTAGTCCAGTGGTTTGTGTTCCTAAGGCGGACTGCATCCCTGGCTGGGAAACTAAGATCCCATATGCCACATGGCCAACAATAACAACAAAAAAAAATCACTTATGATAGTACATAGTAAAGTGATAACTAGGTGGTTTAAACAATACGTGTTCTGGAAGAGACAAAATATTCTAAGTATTTTATACAAAAGTCAATTTCTACTCACTCCCTAATTACCAAATGACTAGGACAAATCGTATGAGGACATATCACTCTATTAGGTTACGTCAGTGAGTATTCTAACACTGCTGCTGCTGCTGCTGCTAAGTCACTTCAGTCGTGTCCAACTCTGTGCGACCCCATAGACGGCAGCCCACGAGGCTCCCCCGTCTCTGGGATTCTCTAGGCAAGAACACTGGAGTGGGTTGCCATTTCCTTCTCCAATGCATGAAAGTGAAAAGTGAAAGTGAAGTTGCTCAGTCGTGCCCGACTCTTAGCGACCCCATGGACTGCAGCCCACCAGGCTTCTCTGCCCATGGGATTTTCCAGGCAAGAGTACTGGAGTGGGTCGCCAGTGCCTTCTCCATTCTAACACTAGACATTGTCAAAGGCTATAGATAACAAATGTGTTTCTTGTTGAAAATTTGGGAGTGGCTTCTTTGATGGCTGTACTCTTAAGCCTGGCCTCTTAAGGAATTAAAGCTTCCTAATTCCTTAACAGAGAGGGATTTTGTGCTAAATTAGAGTTTGTGTAAGTGTCCACATTTTTTGAACCTTGTCACTTTCATATTTAGAGCCTAATTCTCCAATCCTTAAATATGGGCTGCTTTGAAATATGATTCAGTGAGCAGAATGTGGTGAAAGCAATTTTGTTCTGAGTTCTGAACCTAGATATCAGGAGGCTTTCTATTATTCTGCTTTTGCTTCTAGAATTTTCACCACTACCTTAATTTGAACAAATTCATACTATCCCTTTGCAGAATGAGGGTATGTACCTGCAAAGACCAGCTCTCCCAACGGAGCCAGCTTAGAACATTCATCCCTGAGCCAGCACTGGGGCTGACTATAAAATGTGTGAGTAAGAATGAGCTGGAGTAGATGAACCCAGCCCAGACCAGGAGAATTTCCCAGCTCACATGCACAATTGTGAACTAGTAAATGCTTCAGGCTACTGAGTTTTGTGGTGGCTTGTTACATAGCGATAAATCCATAATTGTTTTAATTAGTGAGGTCTGCCAAGGGTGGAAGATAAGATTGATGTACATTTTCTAGCACTGTCATAGTTATCTTCATTCCTTTGATTCTTTCCCCTGCCTTTTCCTCTTTCCTAAGTTCACAATTCCGGTCCAATAACGCTGAAAGTCACAGCATTTCTTTGGACGGTTAGTAGGGATGGGAGTTGAATGATCAGGCCTTCTGTTAGTACAGCATGTGTGTGTTTTCTGAGCCTTATAGTTTGAAACCGTGACAGTCTGTCAGCCTATCAGTGCCTGTTCCTATATGTTTTTTCTTTCCTGTATAATGTGACACTATTAGAAAATCCTTCATGATGGGATCCATTGGAACCACATTAACTTGTGGGCTGACAAATTTAATACAGTATATTCCAAATGATTCCTACCTCTGGTATATTCTGAATATAAATCCCAGTGCCCTGCTGGGGAAATAGAAAATTGTGTGAAAGTGTTAGTCGCTCAGTTGTGTCTGACTCCTTGTGACCCCATCGATTGTAGCCCCCCTGACTCCTCTATCCATGGGCTTCTCCAGGCAAGAATACTGGAGTGGGTTGCCATTTAGTCTTAATAAATGATCACCCAACAGAACAGGGCTGTGGGTGGAGTGCAACAAGAAATAATGCATATAACTTCCTTTGCTGGTTCTTCATTTAAATATTTTTAAGCCTGTCCTAGTTCTTGGCAAATAAATACTGAAATTACCACTGAAAGAAGGAACAGAGGAAGATGAGCAATTCCGGTTGACGAGAAATGAACTCTTTGTACCCTAGAGGCAGAATTGTGTATCTTACTGTATTTCTGAGTGTTTCTGATTTTTCTGTGTGTGGTTTCTCCGCTTGGCAATGGCCCTACTCACGCCAAGGAAGACGTAGTGACAACGGCAGTCCTGTTCCTAGATTTTGACTCTATAACTATGATGAAGGATGAAAGTATTTGCCTTAAGTCTAGATTTAGAATCCATAGAAAATAGCCTCTTTCCTTTCTGAAACAGACTGAATGATTGAAGTAAATTAAAAAAAAAATCACTTTCTACATGATATTTTGTAGATTAATGAATGTATTGAACCATTCTAATGATAGATAGGGAAATTATTTCCACTCTAACTTAAAGAACTAAAACTGCTCTATCTTAAATTAAAAAGGTCTAAAATTTGTCAAGCTTATCAAAAGTGCATGAGCAATGAAGAAGTATAAGTTTATTACCCATAATGGAGCACATTAATTTCTTAACATGGATAATTTTTCTGCTTCATTACTATTGATGTGATCCTTGTGGGAAACAGTAAATTTTGAAAAAAAATAAATATGGGTCAGAATAATAGCTTTTAAGGGGAATATTAAGCTTTCTCCACTTGATTAATATGTTCCAAATTAATTTTATTTCTCTGGCATTGCCCTTTTTCAGCCTCTGTTTTCCAAAATAGAAACATGATCCACTTTGTTTAGTAATGAAATCCAGATTTGAACTAAATCCAGTGAAAATTTTGGCCAAGTCTGAAAAATTGGTGAACAAATGACTTAATAAAGTCAAGAAAGGCAGTTAGGAAAAGGTGATATCAAGCTAGGGAAGAATCTCCTCAAACCATGTAAGGGAAACTAGCTTTTGTGGTTACCTGGAAGCTAGGAAATTTACATGATGAACTTGTGAGCCTTGGAAAGATGCTTTTCATCCAGAATGTTACAAATACCAGTTGGTTTTGTTTTATTCCATATGAAAAGTTAGGAGGAAAGAGAAAGGAACTAAAGAAGGAACTGTTTTGTTTTAAGCAACATTTTGGAGCTATACAAAGAATAGAGCTTACCTGGTTAGTAATGTATTTCTTTGCTTTAGATGTTCCAGACATTAAACAATTTTTCAAGTGAAATGAGTCTGGATCAAAGTGCACATCAAGGGTATAGCTATAACACATTTCATCAAAACCTTTGAAAGGTTTAAGTTGCTCTCCTGGTAGCTCCTCTCAAATGAAAGGGCTTGTGTGTTTTCTAGGAGAAACTTACTCCACATAACTCCACAGCAGGCTGACACAACCTATGTAGAGTCCTGTCTCAGATTTTCCAGTTATTTCTCTTAATACAGTTTTTTTTTTCATGTCTCTGCTTCCCAGAAAAGTTTTACTTACATTAAGCAGAAAGAGATGTTCTGTTTCCCAAGAGCTGCAAATAAAAATCTAGAATTGTATATCAATGATTCAAGTGGTTCAGGCTTGGGTCATGTGACTAACTCTAAATCAATCACTGTGGCCAGGTGTACATGCCATTTTCATTGGTCATTCCTAAATGACATTTCAATGCCTGATATTCACCTTTCTTTCTGGTTTATTTTTCATACTGGCAGCTTGTGAATTGTAGTCTTCTCTACCATCCTGTCAGCCTCCAAATAACACAGACAGTCCTTCTACCTGGCTTCTCACTGTATTTCCTACCTCCCTTTTCTGGGCAAATGCACATCTCTTTACAAACACTCCATTAGTTTTGATGTTTATCTGAGTGCTGTGGTGTGTTTAAAGGGTTTCTCTAAGCTCTGCTGACATTTCCTGATTGCCTGCTATGTGTGATTTCTGTTTTTCTCCTGGGTCATCATTCTTGGAGAGGCATCCACTTCATCAATATCCTTAAACACTGTTTGGATTTGTGGGTGTGCTTTCAAGCAGGAAGGGAGGCCTATGAGGTGAGCGGAATCTCACTGATATGTTTTGTCAAGTACCAGGCAAATTTCATGATAAACAGAGGAGCCGACTTAGGCAGGCAGGCTGCTCCTGTCATCTCAGGGCTAACAGGACAAAACAGGTAGGGTATTGGAGGAGACGCTCAGGTGAAAAGGAGGGACAAGTTGTTGACTATATGTAGGTTAGAGTCTTAACATTTTATCTCTCTGGCAGAACATAAAGTCTTGAGTATTTTAAACTGAGAGTAAGAAACTGTGGCCACCACTCTAGCTAGAGTCTCAGGAAAAGACAGTATTGGCGTGTATTTCAGAGCTTCCCAGCTGTTCATTGTGAAAATTCTCAGGTGCCCTTGACTGGTAAGGGCATTTCTACCCAGACTCATAAGAATGGCAAAATTCATCTTGAAGATGCTCTTGTAAATGCAGTTTTCCTTGGCTAATGTACACATCTTAGAGCATGCTAAGTAATGTTCATGTCTTTGTGACCCCCATGGACTGTAGCTCGCCAGGCTCCTCTGTCTATGGGATTCTCCAGGCAGAAATACTGGAGCGGGTTGCTGTTGAGACCAGCTCGACAAGCAGGGTTTCCAAAAGTGTGATAAGGAGAGAGAGTGAGAAACAAGACACAAGAATTCAGTGAAAAGCGAGGATCGGGAGACCAACACCACTCCAAGGTGAAGGTGCCAAAACTGAACCCAAGCCGGCTTTATTATACTTTCAGCTGTGGAGGAAAGAATGTGCAGGGAATCCAAGCCAGCTTTATTAGACTCTCAGCCGTGGAGGAAAGAATGTGCAGGGAGTTAAGCTATAACTCATGTGGCCTTCAGGGCCAAAGAACAAAGTGATCATTAATCACTGAGTAACTAAGAAACAGTAATCAATAACAAATCAGTAACTCAGACTAATATTCTTATCTATAGATTTTCCACCAGATATGTAAAACACGTGACTCTGAGATGCCAGTTTAGAAACAGCCTGGGGTCGGTTTTCCACCCCCAGGATCATATCTTGTTTTCAAGACTATGAAGTGTTCCCTCTGGACTTGTCCCAAGAGTCTCATGCCTTGTAGCATCCAGTTTATCAATAATTATAAATTTCTTTTGCGGCCTTTGCCAGGGCCTTTTCTTTTATTCTTCCTGTCTCCTGCTGCTGCTGCTGCTGCTAAGTCGCTTCAGTCGTGTCCGACTCTGGGCGACCCCATAGACAGCAGCCCACCAGGCTCCTCTGTCCATGGGATTCTCCAGGCAAGAACACTGGAGTGGGTTGCCATTTCCTCCTCCAATGCATGAAAGTGAAAAGTCAAAGTGAAGTCGCTCAGTCATGTCCGACTCCTAGTGACTCCATGGACTGCAGCCCACCAGGCTCCTCTGTCCATGGGATTCTCCAGGCAATAACAGGTTGCCATTTCCTCCTCCAGGGGGTCTCCCAACCCAGGGATGGAATGCTTATGTCTCTTATGTCTTCTGCATTGGCAGGTGGATTCTTTACGACTTGCACCACCTGGAAAGCCCTCTGAGACCGTAGTAGTGAATTTAAATTTCTGGATAGCTCTAGGCTATTCTCAGATCCTCAACAGTCAGCTTTGTAACCCTTGTCACTTGATCACAGTGAGGACTGTAAAAGAAATGGTATGTGATTCTGTACAACAGACGCTTTTTATTCCTTCCAAACTTTCACCATCAACTTCTTTCACTATCCTAAAAAGATCCTTGCCTGATTTACCTTTTTCATTGGTGATTAAAGTATTAGTTTTCTAATTTACCATTCCCTGATAGCTCAGTTGGTAAAGAATCCACCTGCAATGCGGGAGGTCTGGGTTCGACCCCTGGGCTGGGAAACTCCCCTGGAGAAGGGAAAGGCTGCCCACTCCATTATTCTGTCCTGGAGAATTCCATGGACTGTATAGTCCATTGGGTCACAAATAGATGGACATGACTGAGCAACTTTCACTTTCACTTCTTTATAGCAGAGAATTGACTTGGGAAGGTCAATTTTAAAATTGTACATTGTGAGATATGTTGTCATGTATATAAGCATGTCATGAAATATTTGTCATGCTTCATAAATAACCAAGAAAACCTACGTGCTCTACAGGCCTGTGGCAAATGTGTACAGCTGAGTGCTGCTTATTTTTGAGCCAGACAGAGAACATACTCAAATTCTTTTTGCCAATTCAATTATGGTCATTTTTCACCATATTTCTATCACTGCTTTTTCTATATGTATCCTTATGATGCTTACTTTACTAAACTCATCTCTTAAAGTGTTTGTCAAGGGAGTGTGGTGGGCCATTGTATAGGTTTCATTATATTATAGTTCAAAGAATATTGAACTCAGAGCCTAGAATTATAGATGCTGCTAACCAGATTGTGACCCTCAACGTCCATACTCACAAAAAGATGACTGGCTTTTTCCCCTAGAGATTTATAATATTTTTATTGAGATATAATTAATACAGCACATTGTGAAAGTTTAAAGTGTATAACATATTGAATTGGTACATTTACATACTGCAATATAGTTACTAATATAGTGAAGCTGGGGCTTCCCAGGTAGCTCGGTGGTAAAGAATAAGCCTGCCAAGCAGGAGATGTGGGTTCAATCCCGGGGTTGGGAAAATTCCCTGGAGACAAACTGGCAATCCACTCCAATATCCTTGCCTGCGAAATCCCACAGACAGAGGAACCTGGCAGGCTTACAGTCCATGAGGTTGCAAAGAGTTGGGTATAACTTAGTGACTAAATAAAGAGCAAACAGTATAGTGTTAGCTAACACTTCTTTTATTCCTAACATTGGTTGGTTCTGGAATTCTGTGCCTCTAAAACTTTTTATGAATGATTTGATGGATTCCAGAGGGCTTTATACAAAAGTCTTCACTATTTATTAAAGAACATCTCTAAAAGTTTCTCAGTCTCTAAATTTTTTTAAGAGCATAGGCCTTACTCTATGTCCAAAATTCAGTATCACCATCACCATCATCATAATTATCATTATCACTATGACCGTCACCATCATTTACGTTACCACTGACATCTCTTCAATGTATTTTATGTTCTAAGCCTAATGCTAAAGACATTATGTGTATTTTCACTTGTAATCTTATAATAAGAGGTACTAGTATTATTCTTATTTCACATATGAGAAAAATGAGATTTAAAGGGAACTTTCCCAAGGATGTAGAAGAAGGAAAGGATGGAACTCAGTTCTCAAAATCAGTTTGGTCTGACTTTGAAGTGTATGTCCTTCGCTGCTACTTTATCACTCCTGAATGGACACAATTAATGAGATAAATTATTGAACTCTTTATGAGGCCCATTATCAAATTAAGCAGTAGAACAAGGACATGTTATTCCATTTTATACATTGGTCCCCTATAACTATATATGCTCATAGATTCATTAATACCCATTCTTAAATTTTACCTCTATCCAATGAAAACAAGAACCGGATTTGTCCACTATAAGGTTCCCAAAGTCAGGCTTCAACTTCAAAATGCTTCCCTTTGGTCCTCCTTTAAGTCTCTTTTATTGACAGACTTCGTTGCTCCATTTTTTAGTTTCTAAGTAAAGCTTCTAGTTTCTAAGAAGTTTACTAAAACTAAAGTTTACTTTAGTTTCTAAGTAAAACTTTCTTCTTCTAACTATTCCCATGTATTATCAGCATTGAATCTTCCAGTGACTCATTACATTTTAAAAATATTTTTTTCACAGTAATACTAAAATTTAAAGTCTAAAATGTAGAGAGATTTCTGTGCTGATGTCCAAGGAAAATTTGCTATTATTTTCTTCCTGCCAAATTTTCAACAACGGAAGCAGTTATTCTAGTGTCTTAGTTTTATGTCTTTACCAAATAATGAATTTTTTATTTATCCACATTACCACTCATAGAGAAAGAAGGCAAATTCTCAATCACCCAGGAATCTCAAACTATATGGCCCCAACTCTTTTTTTTCCCACTGTAGTCTACCCTTTGAGTCAACTTTTAAGGATTTTTCAGAGGCCAGAAGTGGAGAGAGGACTGTGGAGAAAATTTGCATATTTATGCTATTTGCATATGTTTATTTAATGTGATTCCAAACATTTCCCTGTGACCTTCAGTTGCAAGTTTAAAAATTAAAACCTTAACATTTCCACTCAATTTAAAGAAGGAAATTTTGCATAGAAGGAGAGAAAGAGAGAGGAGAAATAGAAAGAAGAAGGATTAATGAGCAAGGGAGAGGCATGATAAGCAGAAATATGTGGGTATTGAGCACAGTCTGTAAACCTCAGTGTCCACTGTATTATGAGGGGATCACAGTAACATTAGATTCTGATTTAAGGGTTCTGATTTGGGGCTAATATTCTGTGTTTCTCTCAAGTTCCCTGGTGATGTTGATGCTGCTGTTCTGAGGATTCCACCTAGAACAGGAGAGAGAAGAGAACAGGTGTGTATGCAGGTGAGATGTAGTAAACATTGTTTGAAGGAGAAAATGAAATACACACTCTAAAGTGGAAACCTGCAGCCTGAGGTCAGGAATGAAGTGAAACTGAGAGTCAGTATTTCCTAAAACTTTGTCTGTTATCCTCCTTAAAGTCAGGGGCATGGCTGAGAGCTAGTAAGTGCCTACCAGTTACATGAGCTGGCTTTGGCAACAGTTGGATAAGGCATCACCTTATCTTTCCTCTTTCCTCCTTTCTCAGCTTTGTTCAGTTCATGTGGAGTGAGCTTGCTGTGCCTTGGAGAGTAAATGCTTCACTGAGCAGGATCATGCTGCTGCTGCTGCTGCTCCTGCTAAGTCGCTTCAATCGTGTCCGACTCTGTGCGACCCCATAGACGGCTGCCCACCAGGCTCCCCGGTTCCTGGGATTCTCCAGGCAAGAACACTGGAGTGGGTTGCCATTTCCTTCTCCAATGCATGAAGGTGAAAAGAGAAAGTGAAGTCGCTCAGTCATGTCTGACTCTTAGCGACCCCATGGACTGCAGCCTACCAGGCTCCTTCGTCCATGGGATTTTCCAGTCAGGAGTACTGGAGTGGGGTGCCATTGCCTTCTCTGGAGTAGGATCATAGAAAGGGTATAATCCAGCTCTGTTTTCAGGATAACATAGACCCTTCCACCACTCATTTCATACTTTCATTTCACACTTCAAACATGCTGGTTTTAACTTGGAGTCTAAAACGAAATTAATTTGTTTTCTTAATTGATTAAGATTAGTTTATTAATGTGTTCTCTTAGAAGAACATATGGAGAGAACGTTCTCTTTAACTCTTCACATAAAGGGCCTGATGCTGAGATCATATGAAAATTTCCAGTTATCTCAACATAAATTCTACATTGATCTATTTTTCTTTCTCCCTGTAATTTCCACATTTAAAATTAATTGACCTTCCCATAAGTGAAAGCAGACACATAGCAATATTTCTCCACACATTAAAAGAAAGTGTTGGCTATCTTTCTCTGTATTCTTCCCTTCCCAGCCATTTGGGAAATAAATGATGTTGTCATGTTTACAGGAGTACCTACATGAATCTGGATATTTTATTATTGGTGTCTCATACCGACAAATTTGCGAAATGTGCTGATTTATGTTTCTGTAAATCACCACACTAGAGTAATGAAGAATAAGTATTCAGGAAAAGGAATGGGCTTAGCAGATACTAAAAGAAACATTAGTCATTGTCCTTTTCCTGAAACTTTAGCCATCTTGTACATTTTAACTCCTTTCTCAAACTACAGCTTAGAATGATGGCATTAAGCTGTGTTTCTAGGAAAGGAATGGCAAATGGGTTTCATCTCATATACTGAATGGAATCATTTAATAAGTGGCTGATCAGAGTATGTATGAAAAAGGATAATGAAACCTGTATAGCCCAGAAACTTCTGGCTTGATTACAGCTGACCATCACGGACACAGACAAGAGTGACAGGATACAAGCCACACAATTTCCCAGCTTGATATTTAAAAATATACCACGACTGAAAGACTATGTCCACACAAAAACCTTCGCACAAATATTTATAGCAGCTTTATCTATAATGGCCAAAACTTAGAAGCAACCAAGATGTCTTTTAGCGGCTGAATGAATAACTGTGGTACATGCAGACAATGGAATATTATTCAGCACTTAAATGAACTATTAAACTGAAAAGACATAGAGGAACCCTAAATGCAAATTTTTACATGCAAGAAGCCAACATGAAAAAGCTATATATGTATGATTCCAAGTATATGTCATTCTGAAAAAAGCAAATCCATGGAGACAGTAAAAAGATTGTTGTTGTTCAGTCGCTAAGTCATGTCTGATTCTTTGTAACCCAATGGACTGCAGCACACAAGGCTCTTCTGAACTTTGCTATCTCCTGGAGTTTACTCAAATTCACATCCATTGAGTTGCTAATGCTGTTTAACCATTTCATCCTCTGCCGCCCACTTCTTCTTTTGCCTTCAGTCTTTCCCTGCATTAGGGTCTTTTCCAAAGGCCAAAGTACTGGAACTTTTGTTTCAGTATCAGTCCTTCCAATGAATATTTAGGACTGATTTCCTCACTTTATATTATCTAAAACTGCTCTAATAATTAAAGCCTTAAAAAAAAGAAAATATAGGCCAAAGAACAGATTTTAAAAACTGTGATAGAATTCAGGTGCCATAGAGCCTGGAGACTGGGAGAGTCCTGTCACATCAGTTTAGTTCAGTTGCTCAGTCATGTCCGATTCTTTGCAACCCTAGGATGGCAGCACATCAGGCCTCCCTGTCCATCACCAACTCCCGGAGTTTACTCAAACTTAAGTCCATTGAGTCGGTGATGCCATCCAACCATCTCATCCTCTGTTGAACCCTTCTCCTTACTTCAATCTTTCCCAGCATCAGGGTCTTTTCTAATGAGTCAGTTCTTTGCAACAGGTGGCCAAGTATTGGAGTTTCAGCTTCAACATCAGTCCTTCCAATGAATATTTAGTACTTATTTCCTTTAGGATGGACTCATTGTATCTCCTTGCAGTCCAAGGGACACTCAACAGTCTCCTCCAGCACCACAGTTCAAAAGTATCACTTTCTTTTCTTTAAGGTCCAACTCTCACATCCATACACGACTACTGGAAAAACCACAGCTTTGGCTAGACAGACATTTGTTGACAGAGTATTGTCTCTGCTTTTTAATATGTTATCTAGGTTGGTCATAGCATATCTTCCCATGAGAAAGTGTCTTTTAATTTCATGGCTGCAGTCACCATCTGCAGTGATTTTGGAGCCCCCAAAATAATGTCTATCACTGTTTCCATTGTTTCTCCATCTATTTGCCATGAAGTGATGGGAACAGATGGCATGGTTTTCATTTTCTGAATGTTGAGCTTTAAGCCAACTTTTTACTCTCCTCTTTCACTTTCATCCAGAGGCTCTTTAGTTCTTCTTCACTTTCTGGCATAAGGGTGGTGTCATCTACATATATGAGGTTATTGATATTTCTCCTGTCAAACTTGATTCCAGCTTGTGCTTCATCCAGCCCAGCGTTTCTCATGATGTACTCTTTATATAAGCAGAGCGAAGATATACAGCCTTGACGTACTCCTTTCCCTATTTGGAACCAGTCTGTTGTTCCATGTCCAGTACTAACTGTTGCTTCCTGACCTGCATACAGATTTCTCAAGAGGCAGGTCAGGTGGTCTGGTATTCTTATCTCTTTCAGAATTTTCCATAGTTTGTTGTGATCCACACAGTCAAAGGCTTTGACATAGTCAATAACACACAAATAGATGGTTGTCTGGAACTCTCTTGCTTTTTTGATGATCCAATGGATGTTGGCAATTTGATCTCTGGTTTCTCTGCCTTTTCTAAATCCAGCATGAACATCTGGAAGTTCACGGTTCACATACTGTTGAAGGCTGGCTTGGAGAATTTTGAGTATTACTTTGCTAGTGTGTGAGATGAGTGCAATTGTGGAGTAGTTTGAACATTCTTTGGCATTGCCTTTCTTTGGGATTGGAATGAAAACTGACCTTTTCCAGTCCTGTGGCCACTGCTGAGTTTTCCAAATTTGCTGGCATATTGAGTGCAGCACTTTCACAGCATCATCTTCCAGGATTTGAAATAGCTCTACTGGAATTCCATCACCTCCACTAGCTTTGTTCATAGTGATGCTTCTTAAGGCCCATTTGACTTCACATTCCAGGATGTCTGGCTCTAGGTCAG
>NW_011495018.1:21705740-21709633 GCF_000754665.1 Bison bison bison
CCATCTTTGCATGAAAATTTCCCTTGGTATCTCTAATTTTCTTGAAGAGATCTCTAGTCTTTTCCATTCTATTGTTTCCTCTGTTTGCACTGATCACTGAGGAAGGCTTTCTTTTCTCTCCTTGCTATTCTTTGGAAATCTGCATTCAAATGGGTATATCTTTCCTTTTCTCCTTTGCCTTTCACTTCTCTTCTTCTCACAGCCATTTGTAAGACCTCCTCAGACAACCATTTTGCCTTTTTGCACGTCTTTTTCTTGTGGATGGTCTTGATCCCTTCCTCCTGTACAATGTCACGGACCTCCATCCATAGTTCATCAGGCACTCTATCAGATCTAATCCCTTGAATCTATTTCTCACTTCCACTGTATAGTTGTAAGGGATTTGATTTAGGTCATACCTGAATGGTCTAGCGGTTTTCCCTACTTTCTTCAATTTAAGTTTGAATTTGGCAATAAGGAGCTCATGATCTGAGCCACAGTCAGCTCCTGGTCTTGTTTTTGCTGACTGTATTGAGCTTCTCCATCTTTGGCTGCAAAGAATATAATCAGTCTGATTTTGGTGTTGACCATCTGGTGATGTCTGTGTAGAGTCTTCTCTTGTGTTGTTGGAAAAGGGTGCTTCCTATGATCAGTGCGTTCTCTTGGCAAAACTCGATTAGCCTTTGCCCTTCTTCATTCTGTACTCCAGGGGCAAATTTGCCTGTTACTCCAGGTATTTCTTGACTTCCTACTTTTGCATTCTTGTCCCCTGTAATGAAAAGGACATCTTTTTTGGGGAATTAGTTCTAGAAAGTCTTGTAGGTCTTCATAGAACTGTTCAACTTCAGCTTCTTCAGCATTATCGGTCAGGGCATAGACTTGGATTACTGTGACAATGAATGGTTTGCCTTGGAAATGAACAGAGATCATTCTGTCACATATTGGCCTTATATTATGAAGACCATAGTTGGTATATTCTTTCAAAAATTCTGCAACTCTTGATCATGGAAATAATGCTCAACATTTACTAATCACTTACTATGTGATGATGATGATTATTCCTTTCTGTCCTTACCAGAGCCACTGGATAGGTGCTATAGATTTCTTGACTTATTTATTCTTCATGATAATCCTGCTTGGGAAATGTTATTATTCATACAAATCAACCTTGCAATCATTAGTGAGTTATCAGAATGATGAATATCAGATGCATAAACACGAAATTACTGTATAGTGCTAAGTACCTGTCATCACTATATCTTGAAATTTAGCCTTTGGAAAACTGAACAGGAGAAAAAAATGTACAGACCTTTTTATGATGTTTTCATTATTCATGTTAAGATCTTTAAATAAAAATGTAAAAAAATCATATTGTAGAAATATCTGTGTTCAATGGAATGCCCTGTTTATGTTTCTTTACATTCAGATATGATCAAATCCCACTTCACTACAGATAAATATTTTATTGAACTCTTTTGTGTTCCTAATTTATTATGAATCTCATTTCCCTTCTGCCAGTATTTGTAATGCATTGTAAGAGCTAACAATAAAATTAAAATTTTAATTTAATTAAAATTATAGTTGAAAATTAAAATTATAGTTGTGGTGGGGGCTTCTTTTGTCTCCCACTTGTTTCCTCCACCAAGGAAACATTATCTGCAGAATATGGGTTGAGTTCATTTATTTTTATTAAAATTTGCTTTGCAAAATTCCCCTCTTTATTATGACACTTGTGGTAAAATTATATGTCCACTTTCAACCCATTCCTTGAAAACTAATATACAGATGGTCAACAGTTCACATGAGTAGGCTTAGGTCATGTAAACAAATCTTCAAATTCAGACATTATTATAACCAGAACATCTTGGAAATAAAGCCAAAATGTGAGTAACAGCCAACTGCTTCTGTACATCTTCGCATAAGTCCTGTTTGGAAAAGCAGCAACATTGCTTTTATCCCCCGTGGGTCTGTTCAACTATAGCCGTACTGTTATTTCATGTAAAACAGTGATGTTCAGGGATGAAGTGTCAGATGGCAGAAAATGAAGTAATTTTCAGTTAATTTTTTCTTTTATAATTGAGAAGTTTTATATAAAAGAAATGGTAAAAGTGATGTCTAGATGCACATATATAAAGCGTATAAAACCTTTAGCTATAACTGCAAAAATACTGCAGGTGTGTGCCTGTGCACTCGTCATGTCCAGCTCTTTGCAACCCCATGGACTAGCCTTCCCAGATCCCTCTGTCCATGGAAATTTCCAGGCAAGAATACTGGAGAGGGTTGTCATTTCCTCCTCCAGAGGATCTTCCTGGCCCAGGATTCGAACCCTCATCTCCTGCATCTCCTACATTGGCAGGTAGATTCTTTACCACTGAGCCACCTGAGAAGTCCTTGCAAAAATACTAGAATATAGATATAAAGAGCTATGATAGAATTGGTAGGAACAAGAACTTCAAACTCACAAAGGCCTACTCAAATCTTGTATCTACTTCTCAGTTATTTGAGATGAAGCATGGTGATGAATCAGAGAAGGCAATGGCGCCCCACTCCAGTACTCTTGCTTGGAAAATCCCATGGACGGAGGAGCCTGGTGGGCTGCAGTCCATGGGGTCGCTAAGAGTAGGACACGACTGAGTGACTTCACTTTCACTTTTCACTTTCATGCATTGGAGAAGGAAATGGCAACCCACTCCAGTGTTCTTGCCTGGAGAATCCCAGGGACGGGAGAGCATGGTGGGCTGCCGTCTATGGGGTCGCACAGAGTCGGACACAACTGAAGTGACTTAGCATAGCATATGGTGATGAATGTCGCAGAAACTGTTTTCTCACCTTTGAAATGGAGAACTAAGAAAATGCCCAAAGCTGGTCTTATGAGGCAAGGTTGGTGCCAAGTACAGATGGGGACCAGAGTAGGATCGATATTGATTTATTTACAGAATGGCTTATTGTTTCTTCTGGCAGCAAAGTGGAATGAGGTAGAATTTCAAAAGAGAAAGGAGGCTTGCACTGAATATTAATATTTGATGTTAAATTTTAAGATTATATCTCCATTAATAAACTATTTTGGTTAAAAATTTACAAATGAGAGTTGATCAATCTTGCATTTTACATTTTAAAACAGTACTTTTAATTAGATGTGAGTAGGTATAATTTGTTATTATATTCTGATACTCTTAAAATTAGCCATCTTAAAATATGCTTTTTCTTTTTTGATGCAGTGTGTGAAGTGATGAAAAGGAAGGTCAACTGATGCTGTGAATCTACTACCTTTTTTGATAGGTGTGTGATTTAGGACAAGCTCATTAACTTCTTTAAGCCTCAGTTTCTTCACCTAAAAACAAGTATAAGAATGCTAATTCTATAATCCAATAGACTCCTTAGGACACTATGCACATTTTATGAGTTATTTTTCCCTGTCTTGGAACAAACCCTACCCCCAAATCATCTTCTTCCATTTCTTCCATGTCATAGGTTACCTTTTCCCCTGTTGTCTTATTTGCTTTATTAGAACCTACAGTCCTTGAGGCCAGGGAAGTGTCTTATTTATTGTATTCCTAACAGTACTTCTTACATAGTAGGTGCTCAAAAATATCTATAAGGAGGGATTGAGAAAGGAAGGTAACGAGAATATACTTGCTGATTCAATCACCCATCCATACTTTCATTCATCTTAGAAAATGCCATAAAATTGTCATATTATTATCATATTTAGCAAAAAGAAATTGAACTTCTGACTCCAGCTCTTTATATTAAAAGCATTTTGTTTTCGCTACTGTTATTATGTTTGCTCTTTTCCTGGACAAGTAGCCCGTGAGTATTTTGCCTACCATTTTGCTTAGAAAATGTGTGAGGATCTAAAGCAATGGGATCCACCAATAGGTTGTCTGGAAAGGTTGAGAAAAGATAGAACAAAA
>NW_011495018.1:21709866-21735034 GCF_000754665.1 Bison bison bison
CCAGTGCACTAGCCCCAAGCATCCAGTATCGTGCATCGAACCTGGGCTGGCATCTCGTTTCATACATGACATTTTACATGTTTCAATGCCATTCTCCCAAATCTTCCCACCCTCTCCCTCTCCCACAGAGTGCATAAGACTGTTCTATACATCAGTGTCTCTTTTGCTGTCTCATACACAGGGTTATTGTTACCATCTTTCTAAATTCCATATATATGCGTTAGTATACTGTATTGGTGTTTTTCCTTCTGGCTTACTTCACTCTGTATAATAGGCTCCAGTTTCATCCACCTCATTAGAACTGATGCCACTAATTACGTAAGATTTTGAAAATCAATTCCCTTGAGCAAAAAGACAGGTTTTCCTGAAGCCTGATGTTTTCAGACCCAATTTTTGTAACTTCACAGCATGACCAGAGATAAATCTATAGACTCAATGAATCCCTATCCAAATGCCAGTGGCATGCTTTTAAAAAACTGGGGGAAAAATCAGAAATTTCCTATGGAACCAAAAAGAAACCTAATAGGCCCTGAATTTTTGAGAAATAAGAATATACCTGAAGGCGTCACACTTCCTGGTTTCAAAATATATTACAAAGCCATTGTAACAAAAACAGTATTGGCCTAGCCCAGAGCAATGGAATAGAACAGAGTCAGGAAACAGATACAGACATTTATAGTCAACAGATCTTCAAATAGGGTGCCAAGAACACAAAATTGGGAAAAGATAGTTTCTTTAACAAATGATGTTGGGGAAACTTGATATCCACGTGAAGAAGAATGAAACTTTACCCTTATCTCAACATCTCAACACCAGATACAAAATTAACTCAAAATGAATTAATAAATGTATAATAATTAAATGTAGGACCCAAAATTGTAAAACTACTAGAAAATAATACAGGGAAAAACTTCTTGACACTGTTTTTGGCTTTTTTTTTTTTAGTCATGGCACCAAAATCATTAAAACTATTAATAGATTAGGTATTAAAAGTAAAAATAGATAAGTGGGATTGCATCAAACTAAAAAGCTACTGCACAGCAAAAGAATTAAGCAACAAAGTGAAAAGGCAACTTATAGAATGGGAGAAAATATTTGCAAGCCATATGGCAAGAAGTTCATGTACACAAGCACATAGGGAACTCAAATAACTCAATAGCCCCAAACCAAATAGCCCACTTAAAAAATGGGCAAAGGACCCGAATAGGCATTTTTCAAATGAAGACATTCAGATGGTTAACAGATATATGAAGAGGTTTTCAATATCACTAATCATCAGGGGAATGCTAATCAAAATCAGTAAGATATCATCTCATACCTGTGAGAAGTGCTTTTATCAAAGACATAGATGGTTACAAGTATTGGTGAGGGTGTGTAAAAAGGGAACTCTTATTCTTTGTTGATAAGAATATAAACTGGTACTATGTAGAGATCCATCAAAAAAGTAGAGAGACGTACTATACGATTTAAAAATCCCATTTCTGGGTCTATATCCAAAGTAAATGAAGTCTTGAAAGCATATCTGTTCTTCCACATTCATTGCTATTTATTCAAATTAACCAAGATATGGAAATAATCTAAATGTCCATCAACAGTTAAATGAATAACAAAAAAGTGATTATATGTGTATATATACATTATTCAGTCTTATAAAAGAAGGGAATCCTGCCATTTGTAGCCACATAGATGAATACAGAGTGAAGCAAGTGAAAGTTGCTTAGTCGTGTCCGACTCTTTCCGCCCCCTGTGAACTATACAGTCCACGGAATTCTCCAGGCCAGAATACTGGAGTGGGTAGCCTTTTTCTTCTCCAGGGGAAAATAGAAGGCACTGTGAAAAGTGAAATAAGTCAGATACAGAAAGACCAAAACTGTGAGTTTCCACTTTTGTTAGGAATCTAAAATAGTCAAACTCAAAAGCAGAGAGTAAAATGGTAGTTGCCTGGGATACAAGAGAGAAATGAAGAGATACTTTCTCAAAGGGTATAAAGGGGCAGAGTTTTGGAGATCCAATGCACAGAGTGATGACAAAAGTTAGCAATACTGTATGGTATTCTTGAAATTTGCCAAGATGATAGATATTAAAGTTTTCTCACAACACAACACACACACACACAAATCCAGTTCTATCTACTATATCCTTAAATGTGGTTCTGATCTGCCCCTCTCTGTTCTTTGGACGTGGGGAAAGGGTTGTATACATTCAGAACCATGACCAAAATGATATTGCTTTTCATAAGCCATCATATCAGTATCACTTCTCTCAGGAGCCCATTGTTATTTTCAGCAAGGTCTCACAGCTACAATGGAGGGAGCTCTGTAAGACACTATCAGTGGGAGGTTCATTTTTATCCTCAAATTAGTGACATGTCCCCCAGAGTTGCATATTTACTCCTGAGATTCTCTAAACGCCCAGCTTCTTCCTTCCCTAGAATTAATTTTTGACTAGATAATACTGATTATTACAGCTAAATTCTCCTTGTGGTCATGGATATTATATTGAATAAAAACTAACTTCAGACAGAGAAAATATAAAGAGAATAGGATAGTAGCCCTAAAGTACTGAGCAAATAGGGTCATGGGTGGGAACTAAACTAATTGGCTTTTTGAACAGAACCCTCCTCTAGGGGCTCCAGTGACCTTTCATTTTAATGAGTATTTGCCAAAAATTAGAGACCTCTGTAAGTGACAGTCACCTAGCTATAGTGCAGAATTGTTAAAGTCTAAACTAGAAACATTTCAATGAGTCTGACAGAGAATGGAGTATTAAGAAGATGCACTGTTATTAAGAGTCCATTAGCATTATTTTAATTTCCTTCATTCCCACAAAGCTCAGGAAAAGTAATTTTATTTATATCCTATGAATAGTATAAACTGAAGTTCCTGGTAGCTATAATTAGTTATTCAATCAGTTTGTGAATTAGAACTCATAATTTCTGGACTCCACACTGGAACTTTTACCCATTAGCCCAGTCATTAACAACTGCTTCTATTATATTATTTGCCTTTAACACTTATGACACTTAAATTCCCTATTATTCTTTTATTCTTACAATAAATATTTCCCTAATTACCTGTATTGGAGGAGATTAGTTGAGAACATTTGAAGACCCTTCTATTTAATTAAGATCTGGACACATAATATAATTAACATTGTATGTGTTAAATTTTTCTTCAGAATACCTGCTTTAAAATTATCACCAGAGGTGCTATGAGAAGTCTTCCTAATGGGAGTAATGGTTAAGAGAGTTGATATAAATGATGAAGGAATATAAAGGTGTTGTTTATAATAGCCAAGACATGGAAATAACCTAAACGTCCATCAACAGAAGAATGGATAAAGAAGATGTGGCACATACATTCAATAGAATATTACTCAGCCATTAAAAATAATAAAATAATGCCATTTGCAGCAGCATGGACTGACCTAGGGCTTCCCTAGTGGCACAGTGGTAAAGAATCTGCCTGCAATGCAGGAGACGTAAGAGACGTGGATTTGATCCCTGGGTCAGGAAGATCCCCTCGAGGATGGCATGGCAACCCACTCCAGTATTCTTGCCTGGAGAATCCTGTGGACTGAGGAGCCTGGCAGGCTACAGTCCATGGGGTCACAAAAAGCCAGACAAGATTGAAGTGCCTGAGCACAAGAAAGGACTGAGCTAGAGATTTTGGTATACTGAGTGAAGTAAGTAAGGCACAGAGAGAGAAATGTCATATGATATCACTTATATACAGAACCTAAAAGGAAATGATACAAATGAAATTATAAAATAGAAAGAGACGCACGTAGACAATTTTATATTTACCAGACGGGAAGATGGAGGGAAGGATAGTTAGGGCGTTTGGGACTGACATGTACATACTGCTACATTTAAAATGAATAACCGTCAGGGACCTACCGTATAGCACAGGAAATGCAGCTCAATATTGTATAACAACCTAAATGGGAAAATAATTTAAAGAAGAATAGATACATGCATATGTACAATTGAATAACTTTGCTGTACACTTGAAATTATCACAATACTGTTAATCAACTGTATTCCAATAAAAAGTTTAATAAGAACTTTCAAGCCTGGTTATTATTATTCCCCTAGCAACTAGTCAACTAGCATGTATACAGTACCATTACAGACTGGTGAAGGCCTTTGCCTCTTCCTTGCTTTGCTCTCTCTGTGTAGCTTATATGGCCACATGGGAGACACTCAAGGCTTCTCAGGTGGCGCTAGTGGTGAAGAAGCCACCTGCCAATGCAGGAGACACAGAGGCATGGTTTAATCTCGGGGTTGGGAAGATCCCCTGGAGGAGGAAATGGCAACCCACTCCAGTATTGCCTGGAGAATCCCATGGGCAGAGGAGCCTGACAGGCTATGGTCCTTAGGGTTGCAAAGAGTCGGACACGACTGAAGTGACAGCATACACACAAGAGACACTCAGCAAATGCTTAACCTGAGGCACAGCACAGCTTAGTGAAAAGATTTAAAATCAAATAGATTTTTGACGTGATCACTGACCATGTGTCAAAGATAAAATTAAATGCAGCCTGGGACTGATTTTCCTCTGTTGATGGGGACACACAATCTGCCTCATTGTACTTTTCTGAGCATCTCTTCTCACTTTAAAAATCTCCCTGAGCAAATGCATGCACAGGGTTGCTTCTGCTCCCATCTGTACGCTGAGAACTTCCATGCCTGAATTTCCAACATCTGAGTCTCTGCTTGTTTGCCTGACATAGCCTACATGAAATCCACAAGATACCTAAAAAAAAAAAAAAAAAAAGTGAAAAAAAGAGAGGAAAAAAGAAGATATTCTTTCTTCTTGTTCCCTCCTTCTCCACAGTCTCCTATTGCTCTGATACTCTTCATAGCAGTGGAGAGTAACCTGTCCATCTCAAAAATTCAGTTTCAGAAAAAAAGTCTCAAATAACTGAAAGAAAACAAAAAACAAAAAACAAATCTGATCCAGCAAATAAAGGATAGTTAACTCTATCATGTTGCCTCTGGGGTATTTTTTTACACCAGACATATATAAATAATTCTATTTGTATGTTCTAGAGAATTCTATATATATTCAGAAGAATTAATACTTATATATTTTAATTATCAAAGGTTTTGGAGGGACAGTAGATGTAATTTTAACCAGAAAAGTGGTCTGGCTTCAACTACTTTTCACATACCACTTAACCAGTATCTTTTCTAGTAACTTGGGCTTGCCTGGGTTTCTCCTACACTCACACTTTGCAGATGTTAGTATGATTTTTATTTTACTGTATTTTGTTTTGGCTACACGGTGTGGCTTGTGGGATCTTAGTTCCCCCTCACAGTGATTAAACTTGCACCTTTGGCAGTGAAAAGAGTCCTACCCACTGGACAGCCAGGGAATTCTCCAGTGAAAATTTTAAAATCGATGCATACATGAATTATTGAATGTGGATCCACTAAAAGTGGACATAAGCACATGGCTAGCTGGAATAGCAGTCTCCTAAACCACAAAACTGAATTCTACCTCGTTTGGCACTTAACTCAGGAGACTGAAAATAAATTTCACTTAAACTGTAGACAACTGTTTTGATACCTATTGCTTATGAATTTCAGATCATTAGCAGTGAACTCTTACTCCACAGTTGCTTAGAAATGATATAACAAAAACTCCAAAAGTGAGGATTCAGAATTTTGAGAGATAACATAAATTTGAGCTTAATTTTTAAATTAATTAATTAATTAATTTTAATTGAAGGCTAATTACTTTACAACATTGTGGTTTTTTTCATACATTGACATGAATCAGCCACAGGTATACATGGTCCCCTATCCTGAACTGCCTTCCCCATCTCAT
This sequence comes from Bison bison bison, assembly GCF_000754665.1. Classification (NCBI taxonomy): domain Eukaryota; kingdom Metazoa; phylum Chordata; class Mammalia; order Artiodactyla; family Bovidae; genus Bison; species Bison bison. Next base: position 21,715,701 of record NW_011495018.1, read on the forward strand.
CCCTCTGGGTTGTCCCAGTACATCAGATTTGAGTGCCCTGTTTCATGCATCAAACTTGGACTGGTCATCTATTTCACATATGGTAATATACGTGTTTCAATGCTATTCTCTCAAATCATCCTACCCTTGCCTTCTCCCACAGAGTCCCAAAGTCTGTTTTTTTTAATATGTGTCTTTTACTGTCTCGCATATAGGGTTATCTTTACCATCTTTGTAAATTCCATATGTATGCGTTAATATACTGTATTGGTGTTTTTCTTTCTGACTTACTTCACTTTGTATAATAGGCTCCAGTTTCATCCACCTTATTAGAACTAATTCAAATGCATTCTTTTTAATAGCTGAGTAATATTCCATTGTGTATATGTACCACAGCTTTCTTATCCATTCGTCTGTTGATTGACATCTAGGTTGCCTCCATGTCCGAGCTATTGTAAACAGTGCTGCGATGAATATCGCAGAAGTCAGCCTTTCTTCTGTGTTTGGATGTGCTGCATACATTCTTAGGACCTGAATTATTAACTTTGTATTCTGACAAAGATGATATAAAAGACCCAAGTTCTCATAAAAGAACTGAGAACTCTTGGTTAGATTCTAAACTAAACTACCCTCCTAATTTCGATAAATAGACCTTAGGACTTTTGCTCATTTTTGAGTTGATAATATATATGCTTATATACAGTATACTATATATTTATATAAAACATTATATAGATACTATGTATATATAACATAGACTATACAGTTCATGGTTCACAGTTCACTTATTATAAATATATACTATACTGTATATAAAAAGCCTCTTGATGAAAAAGAGGAGAGTGAAAAAGTTGGCTTAAAGCTCAACATTCAGAAAACTAAGATCATGGCATCTGGTCCCATCACTTTATGGGAAATAGATGGGGAAACAGTAGAAACAGTGTCAGACTTTATTTTTTGGGGCTCCAAAGTCACTGAAGATGGTGATTGCAGCCATGAAATTAAAAGATGCTTACTCCTTGGAAGGAAAGTTATGACCAACTTAGATAGCATATTTAAAAGCAGAGACATTACTTTGCCAACAAAGGTCCGTCTAGTCAAGGCTATGGTTTTTCCAATGGTTATGTATGGATGTAAGAATTGGACTGTGAAGAAAGCTGAGCGCCAAAGAATTGACGCTTTTGAACTGTGGTGTTGGAGAAGACTCTTGAGAGTCCCTTGGACTGCAATGAGATCCAACCAGTCCATTCTAAAGAAGATCAGTCCTGGGTGTTCTTTGGAGGGAATGATGCTAAAGCTGAAATCCAGTACTTTGGCCACCTCATGCGAAGAGCTGACTCATTGGAAAAGACTCTGATACTGGGAGGGATTGGGGGCAGGAGGAGCAGGGGACGACAGAGGATAAGAGGCCTGAATGGCATCACTGGCTCAATGCCCATGAGTTTGGGTGGACTCCGGGAGTTGGTGGACAGGGAGGCCTGGCGTGCTGTGATTCATGGGGTCGCAAAGAGTCGGACATGACTGAGCAACTGAACTAAACTGAACTGAACTGAACCAATATAGTTCACGGAATTCTCCAGGCCAGAATACTGAAGTGGGTAGCCCTTCCCTTCTCCAGGGGAATCTTCCCAACCCAGGGATAGAACCCAGATCTCCTGCATTGCAGGTGGATTCTTTACAAGCTGAGTTACCAGGGAATCCCTTACATAACATACATGTAACATATTAACATATGTTATATGTTTAAAAGTATGCTTATATATATATATTTAAAATTTTTTGAAATGTTTTTTAATTGAAGGATAATTGCTTTAAAGAATTTTGTTCTTTTCTGTCAACCCTCAACATGAACCAGCCATAGGTATACATATATCCTTTCCCTCTTGAACCTCCCTCCTTTTTAAATAAAAAGTAAAGCGGGAAAAACGGCACTGTGCCTCTGGAATTTTTGCTCTAGGTGTCTCTTGAATCTCTGAGCCAGAGGTTTTTGAAGAATTTCTTCTGCTGTTACGTTTGGGTGCTGTTACATTGGTGTGTGTGTTTGTGTGCTTAGCAGTCTACACCTTAGCTGATTTGGGCGTGCCATTATTGGCAGTAGTTGTGGCAGAGCTCAGCTTTACTGAAGAACAACTGAGATGGCTTAGGTTGATGGGTAAGTGGTTGCCAATCATTAATCATCTCACAAGGAAGGGAGGCTCAACTCTTAACAAAGTTGGCACTTGTTTTAAGGGAGACCCACCCTAATTTAATCTTGCTTTTTTTTTTCAGGTTAGTAATTATGTACACGTCTTACTGGTGCTAAATTTGTAATAATAAGTCATAAATAGGTGATAATATGAGCCTGCTCTATACTCTGGAAATACCAGAAGTTTGATGAAAATCTTTCTCAAATTCCTTAAGAAACTCACTCAAAAGTAGTTGGTTAATAAGGATATGTACAGATTGTTTCTAGCGAAAGGAGAGGGCAAGTGTAGATAACAATGCAAAATTTTTAAAGGATATTGTTTTGTGCAATTAGAGGAAAATCCTTACAAGAAATGAAACCACATTCTTGGGAAAGGGTATGAATTGAAGATAAATGTCTGCTTGAAGTGTACATTTGGGATTGATTCAATACAGAGAACCAAGCATAAAATACAGCCGTCTTCATTTACTCCAAATCCTTTGAAATGCTAGAAAGGATATTCAGAAAATCTATAAGTATTTTTGAATATAGAGGGATATCTTTCAACAGATGAGTAGCTGTGAAGAATCCTAAGCAGATGAAAAGCAAAATGGGATAAACTGCAAATGGGAACTGCAGCTCTGGCATGCACAGCAGAGGACTGCTAAGGAAGGAGAGGGTGGGTATCTGTTCTAGGCATCCTCCAAGCGTAGTGTCTTACCCATTTGATAAACATGAAATATGAGGCTCAGTGTAAGTAGTTTGTCCAAGTCAGTTAAGTTTCAAACCCAGAAGTGTTTCACCCCCAAGCCTTTGACTTAGTTGTTCTTCTAATTGCCTCTCTCTGTCTCACACTTGACCTCATATTTCTCATTGATTCCTTACAAAAATTCTATGAGTCTTCTCTTATTTTACAGTGAGAAAACTGTATGTGGACATTGAACTAGTTATCCCAGTAGGACCATGTTTTCTAAGAGTCTGTTTTTAAAATCCACTCTTTCTGCATCTTTCTCCCTGTAGTAATATTAGTAAAGAGCCCAATAAAGATTTAAGGCCTTCTAAATCTACACTCTCTACTTGTTTAATTGGAGAAGTTAATCTTTATTCTGGATTTAACACATTATTACAGATGTGTGTTTCACATTGTCATATTGTAACCTCATTTCATTGTTGGAGAAAAGATTATTGTTGTGAGCATTTATCTGTATCCCCATTTTATATCCTAGCCTTTGGCCCTGGCCATTGGGTTCAGAAGTTATAAAGCTTGATTTGATATAGCTTGACATAACAAAAGTCAAATGAAGTATAATTGTTATGATTTTGCTACTATCACAGAAGATTTTGGAAATGAGTTTTATGTATTTAATTTTGGAGAGTAAAATGATGACTGAGTGACCAGGAGAATCAGCATCTAAAGATCAGAGATGCAAAATTCTTACAGGAGATTCCTTGTTTGAGGAATCCTAGATACAGAGAGCAGAGTCACAAAGCTGAGGCATTAGTGAGTGGCTATCAATTTTTACAAAGATCTGATGTACAATGGAGTTAAACTGGGAGGCTCTTTAAGTGATAACTTCAACTTTTTAAGTGTTGCTTCATAGCCCACGGTCAAAGGGAGGATCCAATGGAGATGTAAAAAGCATTGAGCTAAAATGAAATAAACTATTGCACACAGAATATAAATTTCAAAGATGTGGTATTTTAAAAATAATTGATAAAAAGCAAGGTAGAAATGCTTTTGATTCATAACAACTTCAGCATATCAATTGAGGCCATCTTAGTCAATGACAAAGCAATGAGTTAAGCATTTTCAGCTTTTTTCTGATACCTCCATACTGTTTTCAGTGGCAACATCACTAACTCAATGGACATGAATTTGAGCAAACTCTGGGAGATAATGAAGGGATAGAGGAGCATGGCGTGCTACTGTCCATGGGATCACAAAGAATCGGACATGATTCCATGACGAACAATAACAACAAGCACCATTTTATATTTGCATTAACAGAGTACAGGCATTCCAGTTTCTCAGCATTTTTACTAACACTTGTCTCCCTCTGTCTCTCCCTTTCTCTTTCTCTTTTCCTCCCTCTTCCCCTCCCACCCTCCCTCTATTTTTTTTTAAATTATATCAGTTCCAAAAGGTGTGAGGTCCCATATGACCCAGAAATCCCACTTCTGGGTATATATCCAAAATAACTGCAATCAGCATCTTGAAGAGGTTAGATTTTATCTTTATTGCAACGTTATTCTCAATAGCCAAAATATGGAAAGACTGCAAGTGTCAGACTAATACATGAAGACATTGTAGAATATATGCAATGGAATATTGATTAGCCTTAATCCTGCCTTTTGTGACAGCACGGAGAAATCTGGGGGACATGCTAAGTGAAGTGCTAAGTGAAATAAGTGCTATGTGAAATGAAATGCTATGTGAAATAAGCATACTAAGTGAAATAAGCCAGTTATAGAATGTAAAAAACTACATGAGTCTACTTGTATGAGAAATCTAAAGTAGCCAAATTCATAGAAGCAGAGAATATAGTAGTAGTTGCCAGGGTCTGGAGTGGGTGAGAGAAAATGGGAATTGTTGTTCAATGAATTTAAAGTTCCAGTTTTATTAGATGAGTAAGTTCTAAAGAGCCGCTTACAATATAGTTCCTATAGTTACCAATAGTGGTGGTATGCACTTCAAAATTTGTTAAAAGGATAGATAATGTGTTCAGTGTTCTTACCAAAAAGTAAGCAAATACATACCAAACAACACAAGGAAACTTTAGGAGGTGCTGGGTGTATCTATCACTTTGGCTTTAATGATGCTATCACAGTGTTTACTTGTGTCCAAAATCATCAAACTGTACACAGTAGATCTGCATAGTTTTTGTATATCAACTATACATCAATAAAGCTGTTAAAATGGGTTAAGCATAAAGTGGCACTTTTCTTATAGACTAGAAAGTGGAAAAGTCTAGGATTAGATTGGCTTCTAAAATGGAGATTAAATGATGCTCTCTGTACTTTCTATATTGGGGTCTACCTTTGTATTGGTCTCACTCTTGGAAGGTTGAACGTGTAATGAGTCTGCAGTGGCAGGTCTGACCTATATATGGATTCAATCCAGGAGAAAGTAAAATCATGTCTTTCTTCTGGTCCATTCAACCAAGTTCTGAAATCAACTCCAATTGCCTTCCTTTGAGTTCCATTACAAGCCATGAACAATTTTTTTGTATATATCTAAAAGGATGCACTATGCTGATTGGCTTAGGCCTACTTCTAATGCTCATTTCTGAAGCTAGAGAAAGGATCACCTAAAAGATGTGATTTGAGAACCCAGTGGTGAAACATAAAAAGAGTAATGCAAGTTTCCACTATGGTTCCACTATGGTCAGCTAGAACAATGCTCAGCTTTGGGATAAAGTATGAGCTTTTAGATAATTAGGTGATATGCAGTATACAGAAGAATGCTGATAGTATCTTTACGCTAGAGGTGGGATGGGATCTTGGTCTTGCTTCAAAGTCTAGATAGAACACGGACACTGGCACAAGCTTTTCTACCAACATGATAAAAAGCTTCTCGTTTCCTCTGAAATATTCTGTAAGGATTCTCAACACAATCCTTATTACTTTCAGCAGTCACGCAGGAGTCTCATGCATTGTCTCAACCCCTAATGCAGTCCTAGAACCTGGAGTGGTATGAAAGATGAGATCAATTAGATTGAGGATTGGAAAGAGAATATTCCTTTTTTCTTTCTTATATTACAAGATAAAAAATGCAGATGAAGTGTTTAGTTTGTTGTGGGTTTCCTAAGTCATCTGGGCTGTAGTTTAAGAATTATTAAATGCAATCCAAAACCCTGAGAAACAATGTAATTATATTTTAGAATACTATTAAATCAGTGAGGCTGCTTGTTCCCATTTAGCTATGATAGTATTTAAAAATAAGCTGTGTAGTTGATCCTACTGCACATACAGATAACTGAAGAGAACCCACTCAGGCTTCTGTTGTTGGGTTGTAGCCCAGTGAGACCAGCTGGAAAGACAAGGTAAAATAGGCAAGTCTCTGAACTTCAACGTGTTTCTTTGTATTTTTTTCCTTTACATTCAAGCTTTTGGCAGGATTTCTAAGGATCTTGGTTGCTGCCTCAAATGATATTCTTTCTTTGCTCAGTTGTCATCTCCTTATAGAAACCAATTTAAACATTTCCAGCTGCGTCTGTGGTAAGATGACAAGGATTCTGAGAGTGCTGAGCTAAATTCATGATGTTCTAGAATTACATAGAAGCATTTTAATACGGATCCAGCCATTTCTTTGGACCTAGTGCACCACGATGAATCTTTTTTTTTTTTTCATTCATTTTATTTATAGAAGCTTTATTTTGTCATATATCATTTAACCAGACAACAAGCCCACAAAATACACTCAAAACTCTCAGGTTCACCAAAAGCCTCTGGAGAGCAAGGTAGGACACGCTTCTCCCCGGTTTCCCCATGCAAAGCAGACAAATTGTCACCTTGCCTCATCTTCTTGGAGAGAGCTGCTCGATGAATCTTTGAAATCCTGTGTATAGATGTTGCCATGCTGCTTTTTGTAGACTGTGAGTGTGTGTGTGTGAATGCATGCCCAGTTGTGTCTGGCTCTTTGTGACCCCATCAACTGTAGCCTGCCAGGTTCCTCTGTCCTTGGGATTCTCCAGGCAATAATACCAGAGTGGGTTGCCATTCCCTTCTCCAGGGGACCTTCCTGATCTAGTTATCAAACCCGTATCTCCTGTGTTTCCTGCATTACAGGTGGATTCTTTACCACTGAGCCACTGAGGAAGCCCTTTGAAAACTTTATGAAATTTTTATTCTCAATTTGTCTATCTAATTTTTCATTAGCCATATACATTGCATTCATTACCACCTCCTCAGATTCACCTATTTGCCTTACCTCAGATATAAAACCTTTTCCTCACCTACACATTCATCTATATTTTAAGTCCTATCAAGTTACTCTTCTCAGATAATTTAGTTTGACTCATGTCTCACCGATCTTTGAAATGCTTTGAGTAATTGTCATTAGAATTACTCAGGTTAATCCTTAAATATACTTAACTTGTTTCATACTTACAAGCATTTAATATGCTTAAGGCATTAGTCAACAACTCATAACAAGAGGCTAGGAATAATACTCTAAATTCTTCATGGTACCCAGTTGCTGGAGTTAATTTAATTATTCCCTTATCACTATGGCCATTTCTCCAGTTCTCACTTGTATCTCACCATTGATTTCTTAATGCAGTTGAGAAATACATATACAGTTTCAGTGTGTAGCATTTGGGAAAAAGTTTCCTGGGCCCCAAATCAAGATATGTGATTCAGTTGATTTTGGGGAATTCATAAGTGAACCTTCGTGATTCTAAGGAAGGTGAGTCGAATACTGAACTGTGAAAAATGTTTTCATAGACCCTTAAACGTCTTCTGTTTACAGAACTTTAAGGTATCAGGAGACCAGAGACCTTGGATTAGAGCAGGCTCTTGATATAAGTGAGTGGGACGACTAGTGTTTGGTCATGACATTCACTTTGAGAAATTTCAAAAACTGGGAATTAAGGAGTCACACGGGACAGAGTGGGTGTAAGTTTTATACAATGAGAGGATCCCTGCATTAGATGGTGGAAGTCTAGGTTCTAGTGCTCAAGTAATAAGAATGTCAGAGGCAAATGTTTGTCAAGTACTTCCCATATATTCTAATTTAGTCTTCCCTGAAATGTCTTCAGACTGGTATTATCTCATCTTTATTTTATGGATGTAAGACACAAAGCCTAAAAAATATCAAATGAAATGACTTGTCCATGTTAATAGCTAGTAAGTGGCAAAATTGGGATTTTTAAACTTCCGATAATGCTAAACTATAACATTCTCCTTACATTCTCCTGACAGAGGTTGACTTAGGTATATATTTACACATATCAAAAATACATATATATATAATTGTGTCAGTTCTTTTTTATTTCATAAGATTGGTGACATTTTATGTTAAATGGTAGATATGAAAGTGCTTGTAAAAGTATATAATGCTATTTCATGGAGAGTATGGAAAACTTAAGTGTCTGCGGAGACCAGGCAGGAAATACGAGCCCAAACTAAAGGGAGGCCTGGCATATTGCTGCTGTGTTGGAATGTAGGCCCAGAATTGTGAGATTTTGAATTTTTAAGGAAAACCCAAGATTCCTTAGTTCAACTGGTAACTTTTAACTATTAAATATAGGCTTAAAATAACAACAATGAAAAAGAGCTGAGGTTATGAAGGTTAACAAAACCTACCTAGAAACTACTGGATTGAGATATCTGTACCATATAAGTAGGAAATCTTGTTTTTCCACAAATAGTTATTGTACTAGAAAACAAATGCACATACACACACAAGTTATATAAACTTTGGTAAGGCGTAAGATCTCCTAGGGCCTCAATTGCCTCAGCTATATTCTCCCAACACCCTGTACACTTCTCCTGTCCCAACTCTAAAATCTCAGGTATTTACAAGAAAATTCAGGATACTTAATTTGCATTAATCATAGGATGGTTGAGGAGATGTAAAATACTTAGATTAAAAAAAAATGTTTCAAAGATTCTTTTGTAGCAGAAGACAGATAACTTCAAACGGGCTCTTACATGCATCTTTGGTCTCTTCTTGTCAATTGAAGATAATTAGATTAAGTAAATATAAAATTCCAAAGGTATCCGAGTGGTCAGAGCCTAGAAAGTATTTAGACACCTGGAACTCTAGCAGTAGAATATATTTGGCAAAGATTAGGTCAAAATGAATTTGGGAAATGAAGATTGGCAATTTGATGAGCAATATATGAGTCTATAATATGGCATATGCCAATTGGTAATATGGTAAGCAATATATGATTTCAAATAGATTAATGGCTATCAGACACAAAGAGGTGTTGATTTTTATTTTTCTGCATGACTCTAGGTTTGCATTTGTATCAGCAAATGAGGAATGCTGGAGAGAAACTTCGCTTGGGTGGAATTAATAGCATTTTAAAGCTGTTATATATAGACAGATGATTCAAGAGGGATTTTGAGTTCATTATTTAAAAATTTTAAGCCAAAGTTACAGAAATACTTGGCAACAATATTGCAAAAGGGAATTGAGTGATGGAATTTATGGGGAGATTAATAAAATGGTGATTTGCAAGTATGACTGCTATCAGTCTCACTTAGAAGGAGTATTCAGTTTTGTTCAGTTCAGTTGCTCAGTCATGTCCAACTCTTTGAGGCCCAATGGACTGCAGCATACCAGGCTTCCCTGTCCATTGTCAACTCCTGGAGTTTACTCAAACTCATGTCCATTGAGTTGGTGATGCCATCTCATCCTCTATCATCCCCTTCTCCTCCCAACTTAAATCTTTCCCAGCATCAGGGTCTTTTCCAATGAGTCAGTTCTTCACATCAAGTGGCCAAAGTATTGGAGTTTCAGCTTCAACATCAGTCTTTCCAATGAATACTCAAGACTGATTTCCTTTAGGACTGACTGGTTTGATCTCCTTACTATCTAAGGGACTTTCAAGAGTATTCTCCAACACCACAGTTCAAAAGCATCAATTCTTTGGCACTCAGCTTTCTTTATGACTTTCCTGGTGGCTCAGATGGTAAAGCGTCTGTGTACAATGTGGGAGACCTGGGTTCAATCCCTGGGTTGGGAAGATCCCCTGGAAAGGAAATGGCAATCCACTCCAGTACTATTGCCTGGAAAATCCCATGGACAGAGGAGCCTGGTAGGCTACAGTCCATGGGGTCTCAAAGAGTCAGACACAACTGAGCAACTTCACTTTCACTTTCAGCTTTCTTTGTTGTCCAACTCTCACATCCATACCTGACATGTATGGATGTGAGAAGGAGTATTAGGCATATATTAAACAGAGTGGGTTTCCCTCATGGCTCAGATGGTAAAGAATCTGCCTGCAATGCAGAAGACCCAGGTTTAGTCCCTGAATCTGGAGGATCCCCTGGAGAAGGGAATGGCAACCCACTCCAGTATTCTTGCCTGGAGAATACCATGGACAGAGGATTATGGTTGGCTACTGTCCGTGGGGTCCCAAAGAATTGGACATGATTGAGCAAATAACACTTTCACTTTGAATCATAGTATTGAATTCATTATCTATGGAGTCGAGAATGAAAAAAAAAGCAAATGTACATTTATTATTTTTTTTAATCAAGCAGCTCCAAATGATTCTGTTGAATCCACCTGTCTGCAGAAACACTTGGGTAGATTTTCTTAAGCTTCTCATATCCCCAGCATTATCAAAAAAGAAGAAAAAAGTGATTATTAACATCCGTAGAGCAAATGCTTTGTCCCAGATATCGGCTACTTGCATTATAGTATTTCATTGTAAGCTCACTCATCCTTACTGGTTTATGGGTAATAAAAGTGGGCCTTCAAAATGTTAAATTAAATGGTAATCATGAGGTTGTGGGGTAATTTAAGCAGCAGAAATTTGAAATTGGAGATTTACTCCAAGACTTTTTAACTCTTAGATATATTGTCCATGGTTTTTACCGTGCCGTAGAATCTGCTCTTGGAGACAGGGTCAGGCAGTGAGTGGGGTGATACTTTTAGGAAGAGATTAGTACCTTTGCCAAGAATCAGCATCTGTAATCTTCTTCCCAGAACAGATAGATTGCAACTGCTACCTTACCCCTAATCACTGAGGTGGTATCTATGATTATATATGAATAAATTAAGTCAAGGGGCAAGGGCAAAGATAAAATGAAATGAGGCAACAAATAAAACATTTTTTTTAAATGGAATACTATTTATCTGATTGATGCTCTAGGCTTACTGCTCGCATTTAATGAACTCTTCGAGCCACACAGAACACTGTAATGAATATGAAAAAACAAAATAATACCAACACAAGCAAGAGGGTCTGTTTCAGAGGGGAGCAGGGACAGTGCCTACAGTGTTATATATTTTAATTTTCAATATCTCCACAGTTGGAGCAAGGCAGAGCAATGTCTGTGTGATTAAGCAGAAAATTTTGTTCATTTCTGTAATTTATTCATTCCTCCAAGATAGGACAAGGCAAATGTGAAGGCATTTCTGTTCATAACAAGAAGACCAGATTTTGCCAAATTAAAATAGTCTCCAGGTTGTAAAATTTGGCCTTAGCCTTGACTGGTTTTATTTATTCTCAACAAGTCAATGTCAGTTTTTGTTGCTTTCAACTCTTTCTACAGAGGTACTTGAAGATGCCATGAGAAATGGCCAGTGATGCATATAATATGTTACAGAATTATAAATAGCTGAGGAAGTTTCAGCACACATATATACTCACAGACACATACACATACCACAGTCACATTGACTAAGGACACTAAACATATATTACGTATGATATAATATTAAATTTAAATATTATGATCTTTATAGAAAAAAGCAATGGGACCATTGTGTTGTGCAGTTCTGCTACTTGATGGTTGATTGCTTAGAGCCTGCAGTTATAGAGGTGTTACTAACAAAGAAATCAAGTGACTGCTGAAATACAGCATATTTCTTTTTTTCTTTACTGAGATCTTGGGATATATTGATATCTTCTTTATGATGCAAAACAGACAGTAGCTTCCCAAATAGACTGACAAAAGTCCCTGCTAACAAGTATAATATATAAAGGAAGAGAGCAAGAAGAGAGAACAACTGTGGGAATGATGTCATAGGGTAGTAGAAACAGAAAGTGTGAATAGGATTTGAGGCTCAATTCAGAGACAGAATTTCTGCCTGTCACCATGCAAGACACTTAATAAGTTCCCAATAAATGTTGCTCCTTTTGAAACTGAATTAAACCTGGCAACTGATTGGATGAAGGACAAGTTAATGCCGACTGTAAGTTGAAAGCCAACACGTTCATGATAGAGGACCCAGGAAGATTCGGAATTTGAAAGTATATGAAAGCTAGTGATTTGGATTTTCACTGAATGGTTTTGCAACATTTGTAAATGCTTCAAAACTTCAGATAAAAACATAAAATGAAATAATAAGCAACAAATTGTGAGATGTGAGTTTTTCAACAAAAAGATGATCTCCACATCTAAGGAATATGGATTTTTAACAATTGGCCCTCTGGCTGGCACTTGTATACAAAGGACTGGAATTTGGAGCTACTCTGCTTTAGTATTAATAGTTTTAGTTTCCACAAGTCACTTTTGCTTGTAACAACCCATTGGATAATGCACCAGTTTGAGGGAAATGCTCTGTCCTTAAAAAAGACTGACGTAGGAGTCAGAGTTGGAAAGCATATATGTGCATCTTAAAGTCGGGGTCAATTGTACTGCAGTGACGTCTGTCACCTGAGTGAGCATTTCATTCTATCAGGTCTTTGACATGTTATCTACTTCATAGTCATCATCCCTTTAAAAAGTCTCAAATTTCCCAAATGTACAAACTCAGAAATGTTATCATTGGATAGATTTACATAAAGGTGGCTAAAATATTTGATTTACTTCTTATTTATTTAAAGTCTTTTGCATCTTGAATTTCAATAATTTTAATGAGAAAATAGAGACACATTGATACTTGTGATCATCAGGACTTAATGCTCCCTTTTAAATAACTAATATCTTAAATAGTTATTTCAGATTTCTAAGCCTAAATGTATAATCCTACCTCAGTCACAAATGTGGTGGTTGTAGGTTACCATGTCTGTTTCTGTCTCTCAGCATGGTTTCGTCTCTTGCCTTCACTTTCTACTTAAAGAAACTAGATTACTTACCAGTAACTACTTACCAGCCTATTTCATGGATGCTGAGGGGAAAGATACATTTGACCTTCTTTCAATGATGCAAACTGGTATCATTGAAAATCACATTAATGTTTTCTCTGGACTTAGTTTCTGTTCCCCCCCCACCCCACCCCAAGAAAAAGTCTAAAAAAAGAGAATAATATTCAAGTCTTGAAGACAGGATTCATATTTCTTTTAAATCATTTATCTATTATTCCTGGTTAGTTTATTTCTTTGGGTGTATAGTGGTATCCATTCTATTGTTCATTGTATTGATCCAGAAAGGAGATATTTTTGATTCCTGCCAACATAGACAGCCTTCCTAAATTCTCAATTTATGGCTCCACATTCACAGTTAGGCCACCTCTTTGCATAGTTTCTCATGCTGTTCTCAAAAGCCAGTGTATGCTTTCTATTTTGGGCATGGAGAACATTCTTATCCTAAACTTAGTCATCCGGTGTCTCCTAATTATTAGATCACATTATGAAATAAATTTCATACCCTTCTTGCTAGCCATGCATCACAGGACATAACCACAATTGCAAAGATACTAAGCAGTGCAGGTTATTTGATGCAAGGAATATATATGGATCAAAGAGAATTAGGAGCACTGTTCATAAAGGAGCTCCCCATAGCAGGTGTTTTCCTTATTTCTCCAGAGATAGCATTCAGTCTTCTCTGAGGATGTCCATTGAAGTTGAGCATCTGGGAACATCCCTCAATACTGTCTGTTTTTAGTCAACTAGACAATGGATATCAACTATCTAATGTTTTTAAGACCTTTGATTTAACATTATTTCATACTGAGCAGATGTTCTACATTCCTATTCTATACTATTTTTTAATCCTTGCATGATAGAATAGTTCCACGTTCTCAAATACCTAATTGGAAGCAGGCACTTCTATTACCAGTAAGTCTCATTATAACACATTACAAAACAAAATCACAACATTACATGGAATGGTGAATTACCGGGAGTTAATTGAATTTATAACTATCTTTTCTTTCCAAATGTTTTTATTTTTTATACTACATGATGTTTGAAATTCAAATGGATAAAGCATCCAATTTACCTATGAGTCAGTGAATATAGCAATTTGGAATTTGTTACTTTGATATCTTACACTTTTATCATGTAGGATCATCAAAATATCCTAGGGGAAGTGATAAACCTTTGAATAAACAGTAATTCAATTATCTCTGCCCAAGAAATGAAAGATTTTGCAGAAGTTAATTATTATATATTACCTACCCTCCAAATCAAAGCAACTTGGGAAAGGGCATTATTCTGGAAGAGGTTTAAGTCAGATAAAAAGGGAAGAAAAGACTGAGAAAGAGCTGGCGTACACTAATCAAACTGCAAACTGACTGAAAATATCTGAGTTTCACTTGTGTCCACAAAATTTGCACTAGTTATTGCTAGGTAATCCTGGAGAATCCAAAGAGAAATACCATTCCCTAGATGCAAAGGCAGGGATTTATGAAGAGAATTTTGCTGAGAATCTGAGAAAATTATTTATTATCTACCTATCTATATGAATCTGTGTGTGTGTTAGAATCTCCCCTATGTATGTACCAGCGGAGCTATCAGGGAAGCCCATGCATTTTCTAATTGATTCTTAATTTTATCATATACTGAGAAAAAATTGTAAAGAAGGGAAATGAATCTCTTTTACAGTGGAAGCTGGGCTTAAAGTGGAAGAAGTTCCCTCAAGGATAAGACGATCATTTTCCTAATTCTGGATGCAATAATCTCTCTTCAGAGAAATGTGGATAAACTAATGAAAGATAGCTTTGAAATTCCAGATGGGAAAAATCATAATATGTATCATTTTCAGATTTGTTGCCTTTGGAAAGGTAGAAAAACTGGCATCTTCATCAAAATGAGGTCTTCTACTTACCATCATGATTTTGATGAAGGCAGGTTCTCATATTCATTCCAAATTTTGGCTTCTCAGAGACAGTTTTTTCTCACAATAAATGATAAATTAGCATTTTAAAGCAAAGAGCTATATAAATTTTTTTAGGGAAACTGAGCTGGTAACTACATAAAAAAATCAGCTGTTTCTGTTATGAGCCACCCCTTGGCTAGATCACAGTTATTTAGACCCAGGATCCTGGTAGGATGCCTGGGTTACCAGTTGTTTATGTTTGAACTCAGCTGGCTGGCAATATATTCCTTCTAGTCATTGATGTAGAAGACACTAAAGTACATAACCATAACTGAGCCAAGAGCTCTTTATGCTTGACAGCCTTTCCCACTATGACTATTCATTCTCTTCTCTGCTGAGAAGCTGAGCCTTGATGTTTCCAAAATTCACCAAAGGAAACATGTTCACAGAACATCTTCAGTGGATTAGGTGCAGGTACCTGTAATTTACAAGTGAACTAGGTCCTGTCCCTGCCTTCAAGAAGCTTACAGTTCTCTGAGGGGAGACGAGCAGATCAGCTATTATGTTATTGGTAAGAGCTACTATATTGCATGTCCAGGGTATAAAAGGAACAAAGTCGAGGAATGAGCATGGGAGTGGAAGCAGTGCAGCAAGGAATGTCAGCCAAGGGTCTTTGAGAACCTGTGGTCTGTATGTTGAAAAATTAATAGGGGATTCTAAGAGGTAATGGAGAAGGAAATGGCAACCCACTCCAGCACTCTTGAAGGAAATGACAACCCACTCCAGTATTCTTGCCTGGAGAATTCCATGGACAGAGGAGCCTAGCAGGCCACAGTCCATGGGGGTTACAAAGAGTCGGACATGACTAAGTGACTAACACACACCCTATGTATAAATTGCTGTTAGTATTTCCATTTTACAGATAAAATAAAGTAAAAACTTTTGGGAGGTTTTAAGTGATGAACATGATACTTAAACCCATCTTCTTTACAGAGACTATGCTTTTGGCCAAGGTTCATATATGGCAACAGAAGGAGGGGAATCAAATAAAGGTGACACATTATAACTGTTTTTCACATTTTTGTAATATGGATATATAGGAAAGTAGAGAAAATAAGAAGATACTAACTATACTGAAGAGGTAGGAAGGAAATACATCAGGTGGAATCATCTCAGCTATAGAGTATGGGTTTTATCTGGAAAGCAATCAAGTATCACTGAGAAGTTTTGTGTAGTATATCCCACTGGGGTCAACTGGAGTTCAGCTATATTATTCTGCTGTTCATGGAGACACCTTTAAATCTTTGTGTGTAGACAGATTGGCTGTTGGCTAATTTACGGTAACTTTGGCTGGGACAAACTGCCTCCTGCCTGCCAAACTTACCTGACTGCCTCCATTTACTTACTCTCCAGCACCTAATCTAAGCATCAGTTCAATCGCTCAGTTGTATTGGACTGCGTTCTGCATTACAATCCATTTTGGACTCACTTCAGTTAGTTCAGTCGCTCAGTCTTGTCCGACTCTTCGTGACCCCATGAATCGCAGCACGCCAGGCCTCCCTGTCCATCACCAACTCCTGGAGTTCACCCATTCCAAGTCCATCGAGTCAGTGATGCCATCCAGCCACCTCATCCTCTGTCGTCCCATTCTCCTCTTGCTCCCAATCCCTCCTAGCATCAGAGTCTTTTTCAATGAGTCAGCTCTTCGAATGAGGTGGCCAAAGTACTGGAGTTTCAACTTCAGCATCATTCCTTCCAAAAAAATCCCGGGACTGATCTCCTTCAGAATGGACTGGTTGGATCTCCTTGCAGTCCAAGGGACTCTCAAGAGTCTTCTCCAACACCACGGTTCAAAAGCATCAATTCTTCGGCGCTCAGCCTTCTTCACAGTCCAACTCTTACATCCATACATGACCACAGGAAAAACCATAGCCTTGACTAGACAGACCTTTGCTGGCAAAGTAATGTCTCTCTCTGCTTTTGAATATGCTATCTAGGTTGGTCATAACTTTCCTTCCAAGGAGTAAGCATCTTTTAATTTCATGGCTACAGTCACCATCTGTAGTGATTTTGGAGCCCCCAAAATAAAGTCTGCCACTGTTTCCACTATTTCCCCATCTATTTCCCGTGAAGTGATGGGACCAGAGGCCATGATCTTAGTTTTCTGAATGTTGAGCTTTAAGCCAACTTTTTCACTCTCCACTTTCACTTTCATCAAGAGGCACTTTAGTTCCTCTTCACTTTCTGCCATAAGGGTGGTGTCATCTGCATATCTGAGGTTATTGAGATTTCTCCCAGCATCTTGATTCCAGCTTGTGTTTCTTCCAGTCCAGCGTTTCTCATGATGTACTCTGCATATAAGTTAAATAAGCAGGGTGATACTATATAGCCTTGACATATTCCTTTTCCTATTTGGAACCAGTCTGTTGTTCCATGTCCAGTTCTAACTGTTGCTTCCTGACCTGCATACAGGTTTCTCAAGAGACAGGTCAGGTGGTCTGGTATTCCCGTCTCTTTCAGAATTTTCTACATTTTGTATTACATAGTTATTATTTTGCTCAGCACTGTACTAGTAGATACATGTGATTCTGAATGGAAGAGGGTATCCTTCCTTCTATAAAGATTTTGAGGCCTAGGTTAAGAGTCAAGCATAACACTCTGAGTAGAAATGACATAAAACAAAATATAATTTTGAACTATTGGGGCATTTAAAAGCATAATTTAGAATTCTAGTTTTTGTGCAAGCTGCTCAAATGTGTCTAACTCACTCATCTTCTTTGAGTTTCAAATTCCTCAAAGAGGGCATTTTGTTCATTCCTCAGACCTAGAACCTTGTCAAAAAAAAAAAAAAAAAAAAGTGATAGTTCACCTGTTAATGCCATGTCCCAGCTTGGGGGGAAATTTCTCCATCTTAAAAAATGCTAGAGTGAGAGAGTAATATTATTTATATTATTCAGTAGTAGTTCAGAAAGAAATATGCTGCATGCATATTACGTATTTCCCAAGAATGTGACATTTAATCTGTTACAAAAGTACTGAGTTTTTGATGAATATCTATACATCTGTTTTATCTTGCAGAGAAGGGAGAGAAAAACCTCCAGGGGAATGCTATGGAGAATTTCACACAGGGGCAATGTATCAGGAAAGGCCAGTCCACATTAAGAATGGAACTTGAGAAGAATTGTTGGAAGTCACTTCACAAAGGTAAGTTGCTATGCACAGAGGAGAGAATTTGAAACCAAGAACTCCTAGAAAGAACATTCTAAATATATGTGCAGCCATCTCACCCTCAGGTATGAGGTTTTTCCTCCAAGGTCAATTTCAAAGTGTTATTTTAAATGAAAGTTTTATTCCATCTCTAATGCATTGAGATTTCAGCAGGTAGATCTCATAGAGAGAAAGTCTTCCTGTAATAACATAGGATTTATTCAACCATATCTCTGAAATATTAAAAGGAAATTGTCCATGGGGTTTTGTCATTAAAGCTGCTCCAAATTGTGTGTGTGTTTGGTCAGTATGTTTTAAAGTAATGAAATAGTCTGAATAAAAATATATTTGAAAAGGTGTGCAATCATTTTCATTTGTTGAAATTTGGACTTTAGAGAAATTTATCTCTTCATATGTATGGTAGACTGAATAATGACCCCAAAGATGGCCATGTTCTAATTCCCCAAACCTGAGACTATGTGACCATGGGCTTCCCAGGTGGCACTAGTGGTAATTAACCTGCCTGCCAATACAAGAGACACAGGAGACACAGGTTCCACCCCTGGGTCGGGAAGATCCCCTGGAGGAGGGCATGGCAACCCACTCCAGTATTCTCGCCGAGAATCCCATGGACTGAGGAGTCTGGTGGGCTAGGTCCATAGAGTTGCAAAGAGTCAGACATGACTCAAGTGACTTGGCACGCACGCAAGAATATGTGACCATAAATATAAAGGAGAGTTTGCTGATGTATGTAAATGCAGGGTTTTGAGGTGAGGAGATTATATAGTTGTCCCCATGTAGTTAGAAGGGTTCTTATAAATAGGAAGCAATAGGTAAGAGAGACAAGGAGACAGTGTGAGGATGCAAACAGAGATAGGAAAGATGTGGCTACATGGTGAGGAAAGCCAGCAGCCTCTAGGAGCTGTAAGAGACAAGGAAGGAATCCTGCCCTGGAGCCTTCAAAAGGAAGCAGTCCTGATAACACTTCAGTCCTGTAGAAGTCCTCTGTCCTTTGATTTTCAAATGTGTGATGTTTTAAGCCACTAAATTTGCAGTAATTAGTTAACAGGAATATGAAATTAACATAATATATAAAAAGCTTAAATAAATGAGATAAAGAACAGAGTCAATCCACTCTTCAGATCAGATCAGATCAAATCAGACGCTCAGTCGTGTCCGACTCTTTGCGACCCCATGAAAGCAGCATGCCAGACCTCCCTGTCCATCACCAACTCCCGAAGTTCACTCAGACTCACGTCCATAGAGTCAGTGATGCCATCCAGCCACCTCATCCTCTGTCGTCCCCTTCTCCTCTTAG
>NW_011495018.1:21735367-21735673 GCF_000754665.1 Bison bison bison
CAGCTGTTGTTCCATGTCCAGTTCTAACTGTTGCTTCCTGACCTGCATACAGGTTTCTGAAGAGGCAGATCAGGTGGTCTGGTATTCCCATCTTTTTCAGAATTTTCCACATTTTATTGTGATCCACACAGTCAAAGGCTTTGGTATAGTCAATAAAGCAGAAATAGATGTTTTTCTGGAACTCTCTTGCTTTTTTGATGATCCAGTGGGTGTTGGCAATTGGATCTCTGGTTCCTCTGCCTTTTCTAAATCCAGCTTGAACATCAGGAAGCTCACGGTTCACATATTGCTGAAGCCTGGCTTGGA
>NW_011495018.1:21736099-21737079 GCF_000754665.1 Bison bison bison
AGGGCATATTGAGTGCAGCACTTTCACAGCATCATCTTTCAGGATTTGAAATAGCTCCACTGGAATTCCATCACCTCCACTAGCTTTGTTTGTAGTGATGCTTTCTAAGGCCCACTTGACTTCACATTCCAGGATGTCTGGCTCTAGGCCAGTGATCACACCATCGTGATTATCTGGATTGTGAAGATCTTTTTTGTACAGTTCTTCTGTGTATTCTTGCCATCTCTTCTTAATAATTCTACTTCTGTTAGGTCCATACCATTTCTGTCCTTTATTGAGCCCAATCCACTCTTAGATTTGCCAAAATCTGTAATTCTCCAACCTAAATCCCCTAGTGGAAATAGAAACCAGCTCTAATCAGAGAACCTTGAGCCATCAGTTCAGTTCAGTTCAGTTGCTCAGTTGTGTCTGACTCTGCAATGCATGAACCGCAGCACGCCAGGCCTCCCCATTCATCACCAACTCCCGGAGTTTACCCAAACTCATGTCCATTGAGTCAGTGATGCCATCCAGCCATCTCATCCTCTGTCGTCCCCTTTTCATCCTGCCCCCAATCCCTCCCAGCATCAGGGTCTTTTCCAATGAGTCAACCCTTCACATCAGGTGGCCAAAGTTTTGGAGTTTCAGCTTCAGCATCAGTCCTTCGGATGAACACCCAGGACTTATCTCCTTTAGGATGGACTGGTTGGATCTCCTTGCAGTCCAAGGGACTCTCAAGAGTCTTCTCCAACACCACAGTTCAAAAGCATCAATTCTTCGGCGCTCAGCTTTCTGTATAGTCCAACTCTCACATCCACACATGGCCACTGGAAAAACCATAGCCTTGACTAGATGGACCTTTGTGGACAAAGTAATGTCTCTGCTTTTTAATATGCTGCCTAGGTTGGTATTAACTTTCCTTCCAAGGAGTAAGCATCTTTTAATTTCATGGCTGCAGTCACCATTTTCAGTGATTTTGGAGCCCAGAAAAATAAAGTCAG
>NW_011495018.1:21737375-21739489 GCF_000754665.1 Bison bison bison
CATCTATTTGCCATGAAGTGATGGGGCTGGATGCCATGATCTTAGTTTTCTGAATGTTGAGCTTTAAGCCAACCTTTCACTCTTCTCTCAACTTTGTGTAACTGGTCATAGTGGGAAAGGAAAGGGCTCCAACACCCATGCTAACAGCTGCTCTATAACTGGTCACCTGCTAGGAAACTCTGTTAAGAAATTCATTTACCCTTCAAATAATGAACAGAACTCGAGGCACTCCTCTAAATAATATTTGAGTCTTTTCCTATTAAGATATGAGCACTTGGCTTTCTTGTTCTGAGAACGATGGAGTGATGGTTATCAGAATTAACCTCTGGCTGAAGTAAATATGACACTGTATTTAATTCATGAAAAACTTGCTTTCAGGCATTGGATGACAAACAGCCCAAACATATGATCTTTGAATGAAGAGAAACATGTGAGGTGAGTTCCATATTTGTGTGAAATTTGTGCCAGGAGGAATCTCTAACCATGGAGAGGTAAAGTGAAAACACAGAGTAGTGGTTTTTCTGGGCAGAGAAAACAGAAATTTGGACTGAGATCCTAGCTGAACTTTGCAGGGAAAGAAATTGGAACAGAGGAGGTTGTACAGAGAAGTAGCCTCATTTTCTGTGTTAGGGTCCCCTTGCATTTCTAGCTGTGTACTGAGTTTTGCATGCATAAAGCAGGGTCCTGTGGGGCCGGATAGAGAAGAACTGCCAAGAAGCTTTGAACTTATTGAAAATTCTGTAATTTGCAGTCTTGGGTAATATTAAAATTCCAACTAGCCAGGATGGATAGACATCACTAAGTAACTGAGGCATTTGTTCGAAATTCCAGAAAAGCTACATTTTAGAAGTAAATTTTCTTTAGCCCTAGATTAGCCCTACATTAGACCCACCACAACAAAGTCTAAAATAAAACCTCAACAGTGCCAAAATAAGCCAGTATTTAACTGTCCATCAGAACACCACTCAAAAATCTTTAGGTGTACAGCTTAATTCAGATTCTCAACAACACTAGCATTCACAGAGTTCAGAATGACAGTCAGACAAGTTCACCATCAAGGTTTCTCTTCAAGAAATAACTTGCTGTCCAGCTGCAACCAGGCCAGTTAGCTGGGAACCTCTGGCTGCAGAGATTTCATGATTCAGGTCAACTTATGAGACATAGCTTTTGAGGTCAGCCTTTTGCTGCTGTAAGGCTCTCAAATAAGAGCTTGGGTTTTTAAGTGCTATCTTTTCACTGTAGCTAGTTGGAATTCTATTATCTGCTAGCATTGTGTGACCTCTACATCCTCCAGAATCTCCATTCTGCTAAAACCATCTAATCATAATTAAATTCTTACTTTCCATCACTCTGGCTATCAGATTATTTCCAAATATGGTTGCTTATTCTTCCCTAGTATCTTATCTTTGTGACTGCTTTTCTTGACACACAAATCTTCCATTTATATAATCTTTCCCGTTTGCTCACTCATTATTTCTTCCCTAGATTATTATAAGCACATAATACCTGATCTCTAAAAATGCCTGCTGCTGTTTGCATTCTAGGAATCTGGGGCTCTTCTAGTTCCCTTTATCCAACACTTTCTAAGAAAATTTCAAGCATAAAAAAATTAAAGAATTTTGCAGTGAATACCAAACTATCTGCCATCAATATTATACAATTAATATTTTTAGGTTCTGTTTGTAGATCTATTCATCTGCTGATCGATCATTTTGTGTTAAATTTCAAACTTCTAGCTATCAGTAGTTATAGCTGAATGTATTTAACTAGAGGTTAGTATTTTGCAGTACCTTATTTTCTTATGAGATAAAATTTATGTACAATAAGGTGCATGTATTTTGTACTTTTTCTTTACATCACAGAATAACAATAGTTTTGGCAGGTCATGGGGACCACCTGACCTGCCTCTTGAGAAACCTGTATGCAGGTCAGGAAGCAACAGTTAGAACTGGACATGGAACACCAGACTGGTTCCAAATAGGAAAAGGAGTACGTCAAGGCTGTATATTGTCACCCTGCTTATTTAACTTCTATGCAGAGTACATCATGAGAAATGCTGGGCTGGAAGAAGCACAAGCTGGAATCAAGATTGCAGGCAGAAATATCAATAACCT
>NW_011495018.1:21739589-21740456 GCF_000754665.1 Bison bison bison
GGAAATTCATATTAAATTTGGCTTCTTAGGTGGCTTATATGGTAAAAAAATCTGCTTACAATGGGAGAAACCTATGTTCGATATTTGGGTTGGGAAGATCCCCTGGAGGAGGACATGGAAACCCACTCCAGTATTCTTGCCTGGAGAATCCCCATGAACTGGCTGGCTACAGTCCATGGGGTTGCAAAAATTTGCACATGACTGCACGACTAAGCATAGCATAACATATATTAAATATATATGCTTTTCATATATTTTGAATATTAATCTATCAATGCATAAGGTTTATTTTCTTACTGATAGTAGGAACTTTTTGTGTATTTAGTAGATTAACTCTTTTCTGATATATTTCAAATATTTTTATATGATTATTTTAACATGTGTTGGTAAAAGGTATTGTTTCTATTTGTTTATATATCT
Source organism: Bison bison bison (assembly GCF_000754665.1). Lineage (NCBI taxonomy): Eukaryota > Metazoa > Chordata > Mammalia > Artiodactyla > Bovidae > Bison > Bison bison. The sequence goes on from NW_011495018.1 coordinate 21,740,010, forward strand.
GTTTTAGGGGTGGAAAGTGATAGAACAATTCTTTCAAAAATCAATATTTACAACATGAAAATTCAAAATTCATTTGCCCATATCACTATCTTATTACAGACTGCATTTCTATAGAACGGAATCAGTGTTTGATTGTTTTTACCCTTCAATCAGACATACTTGTTTCACAGTTTGAAGTTCTCTCTGCCCAACATTTAAAGAGGTTGATGTTCTTGCATTGCAAATACTAAATCTATAGGAAAACTGCCCATAAAGTCTTTTTCAAGGTGCTTAGTGAGGTAGGCTGTGGAGAAATAGAAAATTTGGCCTATATTGATTCTATGTCCTTTGAGAAACAGGCAGCTTGGGCTTGATTAATGAGCATTTCCCATCTCATTTATGTCCAAAATTCCTGAAATTGACATCCAAAAATTCTCATGGATTGTGCTGATTGCCTTCTCTGGTTGT
>NW_011495018.1:21740556-21749350 GCF_000754665.1 Bison bison bison
CACTGAAGAATTGATGCTTTTCAACCATGTTGTTGGAGAAGACTCTTGAGAGTCCCTTGGACTGCAAGGAGATCCAACCAGTCCATTCTGAAGGAGATCAGTCCTGGGTGCTCATTGGAAGGACTGATGCTGAAGCCGAAACCAATACTTTGGCCACCTGATGTGAAGGGTTGACTCATTGGAAAATACCCTGATGCTGGGAAAGATTGAGGGCAGGAGGAGAAGGGGATGGCAGAGGATGAGATGGTTGAATGGCATCACTGACTCAGTGGACATAGGTTTTGGTATACTCTGGGAGTCGGTGATGAACAGGGAGGCCTGGCGTGCTGCGGTTCATGGGGTTGCAAAGAGTTGGACACGATTGAGAGACTGAACTGAATTGAACTGAACGGGGGGAAATAATGGTAGAAAAAATGAGCAAAAATAATGTTTTTTCCTTTATATAAAAAACATGCCTACACATATAAGTATCTACATGAAATTGTTTGAAATAGATATGAAAATATTAGTTATAATATTTGTGTAGTAGATGGGAGGATTTTAAGAAAGTTAAGTTATTTAGGTTACTATTTTATGTTTTTTTTTTCCCCAGAGTCTAACTCATAATATTTTTATCAATAAATTAAAATAAGTGGTGTTGATAAGAGTTACTTGAAGAAAATGAACATGAAGACTGAAAATACAGAAACTACGAATTTTACCGAGACCTTATGATGAGAGATACAGGATGGGAGAAACGCTTTGCTTATATATGCCAGGAAATCTTCAAGGCCAATTAATTCATGCTAATTTAGCTTTATTAATTTAGCTCAGTGTATTTACTTTGGCACTGCATATTGAATATTTGGAAGATGATATAAGCAAAAATCACACATATTATAAATATATGGAGGTAAAATAGAGGGTTTTCTCAACTATATTTAATTAATTAGTACTATTAACAATATCCCCACTGCTATTACTATTGCTAGAACTTTTATTTGTCAATATTGAGTGACTCTTCCAATTTGCCAGTCCCTCTAAGTATTATCTATGGTTAATATGTACAGATAAGAGATGGTTCTATATATCCTGCAAGTTTTGCCTTTTCCAGAATGTCATATAGTTAGAATCATAGTATGTAGCCTTTTCATATTGTCTTCTTTCATTCAATAATAAACATTTAAGTTTCCTCCATGTTTTTCATAGCTTGATAATTAACATCTTTGTAACACTGACTAATATTACTTCCAATATGTTTGTATCTTTAGGGAAAAATTCAACAACAATGTTTTTTTCTAATAAAACATGTCAATAATAATTGTGGATATTTAAGTTAACATGTCTTATTAGTGGAAATTCATATTAAATTTGGCTTCTTAGGTGGCTTATATGGTAAAAAAATCTGCTTACAATGGGAGAAACCTATGTTCGATATCTGGGTTGGGAAGATCCCCTGGAGGAGGACATGGAAACCCACTCCAGTATTCTTGCCTGGAGAATCCCCATGAACTGGCTGGCTACAGTCCATGGGGTTGCAAAAATTTGCACATGACTGCACGACTAAGCATAGCATAACATATATTAAATATATATGCTTTTCATATATTTTGAATATTAATCTATCAATGCATAAGGTTTATTTTCTTACTGATAGTAGGAACTTTTTGTGTATTTAGTAGATTAACTCTTTTCTGATATATTTCAAATATTTTTATATGATTATTTTAACATGTGTTGGTAAAAGGTATTGTTTCTATTTGTTGGAATCAATGTTTGATTGTTTTTACCCTTCAATCAGACATACTTGTTTCACAGTTTGAAGTTCTCTCTGCCCAACATTTAAAGAGGTTGATGTTCTTGCATTGCAAATACTAAATCTATAGGAAAACTGCCCATAAAGTCTTTTTCAAGGTGCTTAGTGAGGTAGGCTGTGGAGAAATAGAAAATTTGGCCTATATTGATTCTATGTCCTTTGAGAAACAGGCAGCTTGGGCTTGATTAATGAGCATTTCCCATCTCATTTATGTCCAAAATTCCTGAAATTGACATCCAAAAATTCTCATGGATTGTGCTGATTGCCTTCTCTGGTTGTGCATCTCTTTGCCTCCAAATGGCCAACTGCTCTATTCCTAGTCATGTAAACTGCAACCAGTTTGGGAAGAAGCAAAAAAGACAAAATCAAAACAAAGCAAATCAAACAAAAAAATTGAAATATGATAAATATGCTCTGAATCATAGACTATAGCTATATTGAAATAATTTTGAGATGATTTTTCTTGCATCCCTGGACTCTAAAAGGACATTTTTGTTTGTTTTTATATTTAAAATAGAGTAACAACATCAGTATGAGTTAACCAGTGGGAGACTAGAGATTTTTGTGTCATTATTCTGAGATTAAAATTGCATCTTCTATTTCATGAATTTATAATCTGACATCTACAGTGAAAGACTCAGAAACATAATGGATCTTATAGATATGTTAATAGAGTTTTTCTGTAAAACGGTAAGAGAGGGAGAGGGTGGGATGATTTGGGAGAATGGCACTGAAACATGTATAATATCATATATGAAACGTGTCACCAGTCTAGGTTCGATGCACGATACTGGATGCTTGGGGCTGGTGCACTGGGATGACCCAGAGAGATGGTACGGGGAGGGAGGAGGGTTCAGGATGGGGAACACGTGTATACCTGTGGCGGATTCATGTTGATATATGGCAAAACCAATACAATATTGTAAAATTAAAAAATAAAAAATTAAAAAAAATCATCTAGGAATATTCTTTTTATTTGTTTTCAAAACACACATGTCAGGCTTATCTCCTAGAAGAGGCTTTGGTAAAAACTCTCTATAAAGGGCCAGATACTAAATATTATAGGCTTTTTAGTCTAGTCAGTGTTCATAGAAATGACTCAATCTCTGCTATTATAGCCTGAAAGCAGCTGTAGATAATAAGCAAATGGGTTTAGCTGTGTTACAATAAAACTTTATTTCTAAAAATAGATGGTTTTCCAGATTTGGCCCAGGGCTATAGTTGTTGACCTCTGCTCTACAAGAGTAAGCAGATATGTTTGTGGGTTAATTGGCTAATAGAAAAACAATAGCATTTGTCTTCAGAGAAGAATTGTAGAAACCAGAGTATCTCTGATGTGTCACCCACAGTGTCTTGAAAAACTTAAAAAATGCTGGACATGACAATAAAACAGAAAATATCAGGCACAGTGAAGAGCAGTAATACTTGAAAGTAAGAGTTTCACAAATTGCTCAAACATTGAAATTAGCAAAGCCTTTAAAATAAGGTTATAAAGTATATCAAAGAGGATCAAGCTTAATTAGAACTTAAGAACACAATAAATGGAAAATAATAAACATGAAGACCAGACAATAGGGAGCTAAGTGGATCTTGGGTAAAAGGAAGATGGGCGTTCCCAGCAGAAGACAACTCTAGTAAACTCATGGCAGCATTAGAAAGAAGTACATGTGATAAAAACTGCACAGAGGTGGAATGACTTGTCCAATATCATGCAAGAATTCAGTGACACAGCTTGTTTTCGGGTTCAGTATTCTTCTTCCCTGGTTGTTAAGTATCCAGGTTCTGCCTAACACAGTGGTTCAAGCTTCTTGAATGGGATACTTGCCTGATTAATAGCCCTCCAAATAGGTGCTCAGAGCAAATTATTATCTTCACTACTTATTGGCAACTACCATTGTTTTTTTAAGGGAAGCCATTTATCCATACTGGCAAATTAAAACAGTTATGATCATGGTAATAATATAATTTGAATAATCAAATGAAATTGAAATGTAAATGCACCTATTTAGGCTGGACATGAGCTATTGTGATGTGTATTTATATTTAATGTCCTTTATGTTTCCCTGGATGCTGTGATGGTCTGAGCTCTGCAATTTAGTTGTATAGGCAAATTTTCTTTCAACAGTCTCTCTCTGTACATTTGAAAGGGAGGGAGAACAATCAACTTGCTGTAGCCTGATTACAAACAAATTACACCAGGGCTCAGGTAATAAAGGATGGGCAATTATAATTGCATTCAAATTATTATCACTGGCAGAGCTATACTGTACTAAAGTTAGTAGATATGAAATAAATTGGATTTAACAAAGCACATCTGTTCTTCTGTGCATTTTCTGTAGCCTTGCTGAACACTACAGTATATTGTAAAGTGTGGATGTTTCTATTTGGCTGCTCAATAAATTCTAATATTAGTTGAAGACAGTGTCTGCTAAAATGTTCAGTTTTCTATATAGGAAAAGCACAATGTGTTTGGCAATTGGAACACCATGATGTATATTAAATAAAATTTGCATATCAAAGACACTGATTTTATCTACATGATGTTGTGTATTCACTTGAGATAATTTGGGACCGAAGCACAGGAGAGGGGGTGACCTGTTACAGTTATAGCTCTCCCAGGTTACCCTGTAGGGGTCACATGTTTTGGAGACCAGCTTGCCCTCCATCATATAGCAATTGAGTTGAATGTATAAACATACTCCAAATGATCAAGCCAGGGTTGGCACCTCTTCTGTGACAATTTATACCAATAAATAAGGACCCAACACCCCCTTTCCAGCTTTATTGCTCTGAATAGAAAACAATCAGTCCAATTCATCTACATTTCTTTTCCACGTATGACCTACTAGACATTTCAAAATGTGTTCGGCAGTAACTAGCATCCTGTCTAACCACTTAACACAGTGAAGATACACAACTTGAGGCTATTACAGTAACAATTCTGAATTTGTCAATTGAATTTACTTATGTTTAACTGCTAAAAGTATTGAGATGGTATTGTGCTGTGCTTAGTTGCTCAACTGTGTCCAGCTCTTTGTGACCCCATGGACTGTAGCCCACTAGGTTCCTGTTTCCTGGAGCTTCTCCAGGCAAGAGTACTGGAGTGGGTTGCCATGCCCTCCTTCGGGGGTCTTCCCAACCCAGGGATTGAACCCAAGTCTCCCACATTTCAGGTGGATTCCTTACCAACTTAGCTATAAGAGAAACCCATTGAGATGGTCTTAGCTAAAGCTAATTCAAGCTCATAGGCCTCTGAGACAGCATATTAAAAAGCAGAGACATTACTTTGCCAACAAAGGTCTGTCTAGTTAAGGCTATGGTTTTTCCAGTAGTCATGTATGGATGTGAGAGTTGGACTATAAAGAAAGCTGAGTGCCAAAGAATTGATGTATTTGAACTGTGGTGTTGGAGAAGACTCTTGAGAGTCCCTTGGACTGCAAGGAGATTCAACCAGTCCATCCTAAAGGAAATCAGTCTTGGATAGTCATTGGAAGGACTGATACTGAAGCTGAAGCTCCAATACTTTGGCCACTTGATGTGAAGAACTGACTCATTGGAAAAGACCCTGATGCTGGGAAAGATTTAAGGTGGGAGGAGAAGGGGATGATAGAGGATGAGATGGCATCACCAACTCAATGGACATGAGTTTGAGTAAACTCCATGAGTTGGCGATGGACAGGGAGGGCTAGCGTGCTGCAGTCCATGGGGTCACAAAGAGTCAGACACAACTGAGCAGCTGAACTGAACTGAACTGAGGCCTCTGAGAAAGGATGTGTCCTCTGACATAACCAAGCCATCCCTGTGGGTGGAAAGGATGGACCACTCTAGACTTCCCACCCTGTAGACTCATGATATAAATAAGAAAGTGAAACAATTATATGTTGTCCACAAATATGTCCTTGTATGCCCTATTTCCATCAACTTTAGGCAAGTCTTGTCCCTATATGTTAACTAATAGAGATTAGTTATAATAATTGAAATAGCTATTTTAGTTATAATAAATATATTATGTACCTATAATTGTAATATATAATCAATAGTTATTTCAGTGGTAATAATTGAAATAATAATTGAGATTTAAATATTTGACATTTCATTTTTCTAGAAGATCCCTCAGAATAAAAACATATTTGTGCTTGGGCTTAGCAATGGCCAACAGAGAAACCAAAATTAATGATTACTTTCAATGTATGTTATTATGTGTCTGGCACCAAGCTGAGCATCTTCAAGCATAAGCTTATTTGATTCTTTTCCATGGCCCTACAACAAAGTTAATACTATTATCCTAATTTCATCAGTGAGGAAACTGGAGCTTACATATAGCTTCCCTGGTAGCTCAGCTGGTAAAGAATTCGCCTGCAATGGAGGAGACACCAGTTTGATTTCTGGGTCGAGAAGATCCCCTGGGGAAGGGATAGGCTACCCACTCTAGTATTCTTGAGCTTTCCTGGTGGCTCAGCTGGTAAAAGATCCACCTGCAATGTGAGACAGCTGAGTTCTTTCCCTGGGTTGGGAATATCCCCTGGAAAAAGGAACGGCTAGCCTCTCCAGTATTCTGGCTTGGAGAATTCCATGGACTGTATAGGTCATGGGGTTGCAAAGAGTCAGAGCTTATATGTATTGTTCAAGAATTTGGTTGTTCAAGAAAGTAATGGAAACAAGAGTACCAGCATTAAAATCCATACTCTGAACCAGAGATCTGCAAACTAAAATGAAGGTCAAATGTGGCCCACTACCTATTTTCTTATGGCTTGTCAGCTATTTTTAAATAGTTAAAAAAAAACAAAAAAAACAACAAAAAAACCCACTAACGATACACATTATTTTCCCAGCCATGAAAGCTATACTAAATTTGAATGTAAATGTCCACATGTAAAGTTTTATTGTACTACAGCTATGCTCAAATGTATTCTCCATGTCTATTTTCCAGCTACAGTGGCAGAGTTGAACAGAGACCACATATGGTGCAGCCATGACTTTGCACTGCTGCTTAGCACACCACAACATGAGAGATGCAGTTGTAACCTGACAATCTTTTGATGCCTCATAAATGGCACTCAAATATGGCATAAAGTATCAAGCTATTTTATTTATTACTAGTGCATAATAAACAATGTCAACATAACAAGTAGAAGAAAAAAATCGTGTGATTTAAAGGCACAATAGTGTAGATTACTTTGTTATTGAATAGAAGTCAAAGTATTCCACTTATTATGTGATGGCATTATAACTATTCTAAAAAACTGTATTTACATTGCCTTTAGCAAACTAAGCAACCATCACAATATCCTTATTGTGGAATACTGGAAAGCAATGTTAAGAAAAACTAGAAAGTCTAAAACAATGTCTTACCACAACACAATTTCTTCACAAAAATATAAATAAGACTACAACTAAAGTGTCTAAGTGACTCATTTGTTAGCCAAGCAAAGAAAACAGTTTACCAATTGTGGATTAATTATACCATTTTTGATTACAATAGAAAAAGAAATGTGTCTGGAAAGAAACAAAATTGTTAAAAGCTATTTGCCTTTCTGTGGAAAAAAAAAATTTGAAGGGCTGTGAATATTAGGAGCAAATCATTAGTCAATTAAAGATAAGCTGGAACATTTTGAGTTGTCTTCCATGACTATTGATGAGTTAACAAATTTTGCTTTTTTCCAGGAGTCAATACTGAATTTGAAGTGATTGAAGGATTAGCCATTATTAATAGACTGCATGGAATAACCACAGGTAAGAATATTTTCAAAGAAGTTGAGAAAACACTAATTCATTGAAATCTGAAGTGGAACCTACTGTGATGTGTTATAACTGATGGTGGTAAAAGTATGTGTGACGCATAAAAAGACTCACTGGGAAAGTGTAAGTTATTTACAGGTGTGTTTATTTATTATATTATTATCAGCATGAACTATGTGGAAACTATTTTAGTCTATTGTGCACTGCTGAATCAGTAGTATCAATTGTAATATCATCAGCTTTAGTGGATTTAACATTGTCGTTTCATGATTTTTCATCAGAAAAATGAAATATAAATTTTTTTTTTCACTTGGTATATAGTTTGACTGTTTGTTCCTCTGTTTGGATATAACTCCAGTCTCCTTATCTCCTTCTGACCCGTCTTGGGGGCATGTGTGCGAGTTCTCGTTCTGATTGTCAGAAATTTCTTTTCCACTGTGTGGGCAGGAGACAGCTTGTTCCCCCTACAACTGTCTCCCCTCTCCTTTATTTATTTAATCCTCCATTTCTCTCCTTTCCCTTCTTCTGCCTCCCACCTCTTCCCCCCACCCCCCAATACCTCCTTCTTCCCCTTTCAATTTCACTGTCTATCCTGCCTGCTCTTCCTGTGCCCCTCTCGTTACCTTTGTGCCCTTTTAAAAATAATTCAGTGATGTCTTGGGAATATTAGCACACTCTCCTCATTCAGCTGAGCACGGGATTCGGCGTTAACTCAAGCTTAGAATAAGGAAGAAACAGCGTCCTAATAGAGCTGTCATCCAAGGTAAGGAGCAGCGGCTGCGCTTTGCTGGAGAAGCTGTGAAGAGATACCCCACGTCCAAGGTAAGAGAAACCCAAGTAGGGTGGTAGGTGTTGCGAGAGACATCAGAGGGCAGACACACAAACCAAACTCACAGAAAACTAGTCAATCTAATCACATGGACCACAGCCTGGTCTAACTCAATGAAACTAAGCCATACCCTGTGGGGCCACCCAAGACAGAAAGGTCATGGTGGAGAGATGTGACAGAATGTGGTCCACTGGAGAAGGGAATGGAAAACCACTTCAGTATTCTTGCCTTGAGAACCCCAAGAACAGTATGAAAAGGCAAAATGATAGGATACTGAAAGAGGAACTCCCCAAGTAGGTAGGTGCCCAATATGCTACTGGAGATCAGTGGAGAAATAATTCCAGAAAAAATGAAGGGATGGAGCCAAAACAAAAACAATACCCAGTTGTGGATGTGACTGGTGATAGAAGCAAGGTCTGATGCTGTAAAGA
>NW_011495018.1:21749450-21751007 GCF_000754665.1 Bison bison bison
TGAACGTCAACATTCTAGGAATCAGCAAACTAAAATGGACTGGAATGGGTGAATTTAACTCAGATGACCGTTACATCTACTATTGTGGGCAGGAATCACTTAGAAGAAATGGAGTAGCCATCATGGTCAACAAAAGAATCCAAAATGCTGTACTTGGATGCAGTCTCAAAAATGACAGAATGATCTCTGTTCGTTTCCAAGGCAAACCATTCAATATCTCACTAATCCAAGTCTATGCCCCAACCAGAAACACTGAAGAAGCTGAAGTTGAACAGTTCTATGGAGACCTACAAGACCTTTTAGAACTAACACCCAAAAAATATGTCCTTTTCATTATAGGGGATTGGAATGCAAAATTAGGAAGTCAAGAAACACCTGGACTAACAGGCAAATTTGGCATTGGAATATGGAATAAAGCAGGGCAAAGGCTAATAGAGTTTTGCCAAGAGAACGCACTGGTCATAGCAAACACCCTCTTCCAACAACACAAGAGAATACTCTACACATGGACATCACCAGATGGTCAACACTGAAATCAGATTGATTATATTCTTTGCAGCCAAAGATGGAGAAGCTCTATACAGTCAGCAAAAACAAGACCAGGAGCTGACTGTGGCTCAGATCATGAACTCCTTATTGCCAAATTCAGACTTAAATTGAAGAAAGTGGGGAAAACCACTAGACCATTCAGGTGTGACCTAAATCAAATCCCTTATGATTATACAGTGGAAGTGATAAATAGATTTAAGGGACTAGATCTGATAGAGTGCCTGATGAACTATGGAATGAGGCTCGTGACACTGTACAGGAGACAGGGATCAAGACCATCCCCATGGAAAAGAAATGCAAAAAAGCAAATGGCTGTCTGGGGAGGCCTTACAAATAGCTGTGAAAAGAAGAGAAGTGAAAAGCAAAGGAGAAAAGGAAAGATATAAGCATCTGAATGCAGAGTTCCAAAAAATAGCAAGGAGGGATAAGAAAGCCTTCCTCAGCAACCAATGCAAAGAAATAGAGGAAAGCAATGGAATGGGAAAGACTAGAGGTCTCTTCAAGAAAATTAGAGATACCAAGGGAACATTTCATGCAAAGATGGGCTCGAAAAAGGACAGAAATGGTATGGACCTAACAGAAGCAGAAGACATTAAGAAGAGGTGGCAAAATACACAAAAAACTGTACAATAAAGATCTTTATGACCCAGATAATCACAATGGTGTGATCACTGACCTAGAGCCAGACATCCTGGAATGTGAAGTCAAGTGGGCCTTAGAAAGCATCACTACGAACAAAGCTAGTGGAGGTGATGGAATTCCAGTTGAGCTATTTCAAATCCTGGAAGACAATGCTGTGAAAGTGCTGCACTCAATATGCCAGAAAATTTGGAAACGTCAGCAGTGGCCACAGGACTGGAAAAGGTCAGTTTTCATTCCAATCCCAAAGAAAGGCAATGCTAAAGAATGTTCAAACTACCGCACAATTGCACTCATCTCACACGCTAGTAAAGTAATGCTCAAAATTCTCCAAGCCAGGCTTCAGCAATATGTGAACCGTGAACTTCC
>NW_011495018.1:21751190-21771905 GCF_000754665.1 Bison bison bison
AGGCTTTATTGACTATGCCAAAGCCTTTGACTATGTGGCTCACAATAAACTGTGGAAAATTCTGAAAGAGATGGGCATACCAGACCACCTGACCTGCCTCTTGAGAAACCTAGATGCAGGTCAGGAAGCAACAGTTAGAACTGGACATGGAAGAACATATTGGTTCCAAATAGGAAAACGAGTATGTCAAGACTGTATATTGTCACCCTGCTTATTTAACTTATATGCAGAATACATCATGAGAAATGCTAGGCTGGAAGAAGCACAAGCTGGAATCAAGATTGCCAGGGGAAATATCAATAACCTCAGATATGCAGATGACACCACCCTTATGGCACAAAGTGAAGAGGAACTAAAAAGGCTCTTGTTGAAAGTGAAAGAGGAGAGCTAAAATTTTGCTTAAAGCTCAACATTCAGAACTAAGATCATGGCATCTGGTCCCATCACTTCATGGGAAATACATGGGGAAACAGTGGAAACAGTGTCAGACTTTATTTTTTGGGGCTCTAAAATCACTACAGATGGTGATTGCAGCCACGAAATTAAAAGCCGCTTACTCCTTTGAAGGACAGTTATGACCAACCTAGATAGCATATTGAAAAGCAGAAACATTACTTTGCCAACATAGGTCTGCCTAGTCAAAGCTATGGTTTTTCCAATGGTCATATATGGATGTGAGTGGACTGTGAAGAAAGCTGAGCACTGAAGAATGGATGCTTTTGAACTGTGGTGTTGGAGAAGACTCCTGAGAGTCCCTTGGACTGCAAGGAGATTCAACCAGTTCATTCTAAAGGAGATCAGTCCTGGGTTTTCTTTGGAAGGACTGATACTAAATCTGAAACTCCAAAACTTTGGCCACCTCATGCGAAGAGTTGACTCATTGGAAAAGACTCTGATGCTGGGAGGGATTGGGGGCAGGAGGAGAAGGGGAAGACAGGGGATGAGATGGCTGAATGGCATCACTGACTCGATGGACAAGAGTTTGGATGAACTCCGGGAGTTGGTAATGGACAGGAAGGCCTGGCATGCTGCAATTCATGGGGTCGCAAATTGTCGCACATGACTGAGTGACTGAAATGAACTGATCTAGTTTGAAGCACACTGTCAAAACTATTAATGTAGTTTAAAGTGGAAATTTGTAGATTGAGTACTGAAAATTTGTGTGATAATGATAATTTTACTTTCTGTTTTAATTCTTGTAAGCATGGGAAAGTTATAAGTCTATTGACATCACTTGTATTTCAAACATTAGTTTTTATGGAAATGACATTAAACCAATATAAATTTCATATATAAGTTATGTTTTACCTTGAAATTTTAGATTAATTCACTAAGTATTATCATGTGCAACAGAAACTTCTTTCTAAACCAGTCAGTGTTTAATGAATAAGGGTAGTTCTTCTTATTCAAGAAAAGTTCAAAAATCTGTCCTGATATCAGAACTAACAACAGAACTTCACCAATGGTAAACCACCAACCTGCTATGTGGTAAATCCAAGTAATGATAATCAATTCTTTTTTTCTGATGAGCTCTGGAAGAGCTCAACAGAAACTTCAGCAGCATTTTTGCTGTTCAGTCGCCAACTTGTGTCCGACTCTTTTGCAGCCCCATGAATTGCAGCACTCCAGGCCTCCCTGTCCTTCACCATCTCTGGAGTGTGCCCCTGATGCCATTAAACCATCTCATTCTCTATCATCCTCTTCTCTTCCTGCCTTCAATCTTTCCCAGCATCAGGGTCTTTTCCAAAGAGTCAGATGTTTGTATCAGGTGGCCAAAGTATTGGAACTTCAACTTCAGTCCTTCCAATGAATATTCAGAGTTGATTTCCTTAAGGATTGACTTGTTTGATCTCCTCACTGTCCAAGGGATCCTGAAGTGTCTTCTTTAGCATCACAGTTTGAAAGCACCAATTCTTCAGCACCTGCCTTCTTTATGGTCCAACTCTCATATCCGTACATGATTACTGGAAAGACCATAGCCTTAACTATATGGACCTTTGTCAGTGAAGTGATGTCTTTGCTTTTTAATACACTGTTTAGGTTTGTCATAGCTTTCCTTCCAAGAAGCAATCGTCTTCTAGTTTCATGGCTGCAGTCGCCATCTGTGATGATTTTAGAGCCCAAGAAGAGGATATCTGTCACTGCTTCCACTTTTTCCCTTTCTATTTGCCATGTAATGATGGGACCAGATGCCATGATCTTAGTTTTTTTTTTTTTTTTTAATATTGAGTTTTAAGCCAGCTTTTCACTCTCCTCTTTCACCCTCATCATGAGGTTCTTTAGTTTCTCTTCACTTTCTGCCATTAAAAAGCATATCTGCATATCCTTTCTGCATATCTGAGGTTGTTGCATATTAGAAAAAAAACTCTGAGAATAATCAAGCAAAAAGTGAAAGAAGAATAGCTTCTTTTTGTCTGCCCCATCTCATTTCTCAGGCCAGCACGGCTCAATGCCAAAAGGAAACTCCCTATCCAGAAAGAGTTCTTCTGACCTGGAAAGAGAAAGGAGTGAGTGACCAGCTTCCCAATATTTTGGGATAGCAAACAAAGGACCTGATTTGGTTTCAGCCCACTCAGAGACCAGCACATCGGTCATATATAGAGAGATGTCTAGAAGCAAAAAAGAAGAGCAGGGGCTACCAGTATCAGCCATATAGCAGGAGTAGCTGTAGTGAGGAGCTCCACAGGTGGTTTTAGAAGCTTTTTCTACTGAAGAAACCAATGGACAGCAAGCCATAGTGGCCCCCCTGTGGATTTCACCATGCTTTGCCTTAGATGTATTCATGTTTACCAACACCAGCTATCCAATTCCCTCCTCACCCCCTTCTTGCCACCACCATCAGAGCCAGTGAATCTCTGGCTTCTGTGGCTGCGTGGGTACAAGATGCCAGCCTAGATTCCCATGTCTGACCCCCACCTCTATGTGTACTTGAGGTGTGCCTCTCCAGCTGTGCACCTGTACAATGCCAGCTTGACCGTATCACCAGCCTCTGCCATGGTATGCATACCTATGCCAAGATCCTGCTACCATAAAGGATAGCATTTAAACTAGCCTCTATTTTAATAATATAAATAAACTTTAATAATGATATATTTGAAAACCATGTTATATTTATAATGCAGTTTCTAAAACAGATGCACATGGCATATTCATTTTGCAGTCCAATAAATTATAGATACAGCAATTCATATTAATGCTTTCAAGTTATCATCTCAGTGTAAACAAATTTTCCTTTAAAAAGATTATTTTTAAAAGTTTTATTTTGAAAGATACTATTTCTACAAATTTTTTAGAATACATAAATATATCAAGACCATAGCATGTCCTGGCAAGCATTCATGTACTCTCCACTTTTACCTGTATCATTTCTGTATAGATAAGGCCATTCCAGCTCTTTCTTAAGTGAAATGAATAATTAGTCTGTGAGATGATATATTTAATTACATATTTATTAAATAAAGGAGATATTTTAAACTACAACTTTAATAGCATTGTGAACAACTTTCCACTTTTCTTTCAGCATCTAAAAGAAAATACTGGCAACATTATTGAACAGTAAAACCTGTGCAATCAAAAGAACATGGTAGGGAGAAAATGTCAGAATGATGGAGTAAGGACTTTCAAAATTTCTCTACTTCATGAAATCAGAGAACATTGGCAAAAATTGTAAATATCAACTTTTTGAGAAATCTGAAAATCAGTCATATACTTACAACAATACATGAAACAGTTAATCCAGAAAAAATGGCTGTGTATTTGTAAGAATAACAAGCATTGTGGTGTTTTAACTTTCTCTATTCACATCTTCTATTACCTGACTCAGGAGTAGCCTTGAAAACTAATAGCTCCATAATTACAGAAGATCTGCAGCCTAAAATCCCATCTGGGAAAACTGAGTTGAAGCTCCTCTAAAAAATTGGGTTGAGGCTCTTATAGAGCTCTGTTTCTAGGGACATGTCATTATTTGACCTATTTAGAATTTCCCCAGAAAGCTCCATCTGCAAGAGTGTCCTTTACTTGACCAGATATACAGCCTACCTAATGTGAACAGCTTTTTCTCCTAGAATAATTGTCAAAAACAGCAGCAATGGTTTAACTTTGCAGGACAACAACAAAAAGAAAGAGAGAGAGAGAGAGAAGAAAATCTGAGAAATGAGATGGCCATAGAGGCTTTATAAAGTTCTGACTTTGTAAATATTTCCAAGAATTTAATAGTCCATGAACATAAAAAGGTATAGGCACAAGCTCAAGAAAGACCTGAGAAGGCCCTAAGTTCTCACCTCTGGCTGAACTTAAAGTTCTGTATAAGCAAGAAGGCAGAGTTATAAACTGTCTCCTGGAGCATTCATGGTATGTCCCAACATGCACACAGAGCCCCCTGGCAAATAATCTTATGGACTTATTCATCCTAGGCATTTAGGGAAATATCTGGTGATCACTGGGAGATGGCAATGGCAACCCACTCCAGTACTCTTGCCTGGAAAACCCCATGGACAGAGGAGCCTGGTAGGCTGCAGTCCATGGGGTTGTGAAGAGTCGGACATGACTGAGCAACTTCACTTTCACTTTTTACTTTCATGCATTGGAGAAGGAAATGGCAACCCACTCCAGTGTTCTTGCCTGGAGAATCCCAGGGACAGGGGAGTCTGGTGGGCTGCCGTTTATGGGGTCGCACAGAGTTGGCCATGACTGAAGCGACTTAGCGGCGGCAGCAGCTGGCGATCATTAACTGACACTAAGTTACCCGACCTCACAGGCGGCAAAGTGGTGAAGAATCCATCTGCCAATGCAGGAGATGCAGATTCAATCCCTGAGTCAGGAAGATCCCCTGGAGAAGGAAATGGGAACCTACTCTGGTATTCTTTCCTGAAAAACTTCATGGACAGGGGAGCCTGGTAGTCTTCAGTCCATGGGGTAGTAAAGAGTCAAACATGACTTAGTGACTGAGCAGGCATGCAGGCTATCTGACCGGAAACTATAGTGGGCACAGAAGACGGAGTACATAGACTTTACAAAGTTAAATCAGAAAAGTCATTAAGCAAATAAACAGGAACAAAAATAAAAATAACAAGCAGCCAAAACAGCACATTTAAAGGAAGGGGGAAAATCTGATATCCAGAGTATTCACATTATATTATTTAAAACATTCAGTTTTCAACAACAACAACAAATAATTGTAAGACATACAAAGAAACAAGAAAGCATGGCCCATACACAGGAAAAAATAACCAATCACTAGAAATTATCCTTAAGAAAGCTAAGACACATAATTTATTGGTATTTGTTGCCTACCTATTCTGATTTTATCTCAAAAAGTCAGGAATGCAACAGTAAAAGACTTAATAAGAATCATTTCTTATTTCCCAAATGTATGTATTCTCTCTGTATTTTAAATATATTGAAAGAACTAAAGTAATCCATGAGTGATTTGCTATAAAAATATGAGAACAATCTATGACTGAGGAAAGAACATCAAAAGTTGGAAGCTTTAAGGCTTCATCTTCAATAAGGATAGCAAAATAAAACGGAAGATCAAGAAGGTAATAGGACAAGAAAGACACTAAAAACCAACTAGACTGAGTAAATATCTATAGAGTACAGCTATGATCTGAATGTTTGTTCCCTCTAAAGTCATATCCTCAAATTATAAGCCCCAAAGATGAAGGTGTTATGAGACGGACTTTTAGGAAATGCTTAAATTTGAGGATATAACCCTGATGAATGAGATTTGTACCTTGTAAAAGAAACTCACAGGGATTCCTAACCCTTCCACATTCGTGAGGACAGAGAAAGAAGGAGCATGCTCTGCACTAAAAATGAACGCTCACCCAAAACTCACCCATGCTGGTGCCTTGATCTTGGACTGTCTAGCCTCCAGAACTATGAGTGATAAATTTTTGTAATTTATAAGCTATTAATACCAAATGTGTGGCATTTTGTTACAGCCACCTGAAAAAACTAAGACAAGCACAACAATTGTCGAATACCTATCCTCTTCAAGTTCAGAAGAGTCATTCCCCAGGGTAGACCATATGCTGAACCATAAAACAAGTTTCAGTATAATTAAATGCATTGTAATCATACATATTATATTCTTTAAGCAAATGAAATTCATAATTTATTGTAGAAGGAAAGTTTGGAAATTCACAATGTGGGACCATTAAACACATATTCTCACTAATACTCAATGGTTTAAAGAAGATAAATTAGAAAATACTCTTACATATAAATGAAAACAAACACAATATACCAGAGCTTTTGGAATGCAGCTGACACAATGTTTCAAGGGAAATTTGTAGTATAAGAGGACATATTAAAAAAGGAAGGTCTCAAATTTATAATCTAACATTCCACTGTAAGAAACCAAAAGAAAAATAAGTGGATACTTTGTTACAGTAGCTCTGAGAAAGTAACACAGATTTTGGCACCGAAAGTGAATATGCGGCTATGTGGCAAGAGAATTGAATAATGTATTGAGGCTGGAAGACTTTTGAAGAGAAAGCCTAGATAGTGTTGAAGAGACTTTTGGTAAAAATATGGAGGTTAAAGCTTTTTCTTGAGATGTCAGGTGGAAATGAGGAATATATTACTGGAAACTAGAAGAAAGATGCTTCTTGTTACAAGTGGCAGGCAGCTTGACCAAACTGTGTTCTAATGTTGGACAGAAAATATAACTTGTAAACAATGAACTTTGATGTTTATAAGCAGTGTGTGGTACAGCCTAGTGTCTCCTTGCTACTAATAGTAAAATGTGAGAGGAAAGAGATGGAGGGACAATTACTTAAAAAGGAACCAGAACTAAGTGGTTTGGAAAATTCTGTATATCCATATTACTACAGATACTAAAGCATTCTCTGGAGAGAAAACCAAGGATAGGATCAGAAAATATTTTGCTGAAGATTTTTATCATTTCCTACTAATCAACCATCCCAGCAGAAGCCAGCATAGTGCTGGTGTGAATCCTTTTGACTTTACATCCACATTAGACTCACAGAGTTTTTGAGAAGGATATATATGTCAACAGAAACACTGCAGACTTGGACTGAAGGATACAGAGACAAAACAAAATGAAGGAATGCTATCAAACTTCCAAAACTCTATAATAAAAGAGCAGGTTGAGAGGATTAAGTCCTGTCTGCCTCTGTAGATCCCAAGAACAGGGCTCCAGTTGTTTCCATATGCAAAGACATGGGGCAACCAACACCTTCACAGTGGAGAGGGCAGTACCATCTCAGAGTGTTGAAGTGGGTGGGCTGCTACCATTGCCAGAGCATGGGGCTACTCCTTGGGACCCAAAGAGAATTATTCTCAGGGCTTGAAATCTAATGGAATTTCCTCTGCTGATTTTCAGACTTGTTTGAGACATGTTACCCTTTATTCCTTCCAATTTTCCTCCTTTCAGAATGTGAATGTCTGTTCTATCTATGCATGTTTCACCATTGCTTTTGTAAACAGATAACTTGTTTCTGAATTTCATTGGTCCAAAAATGGAGAGGAATTTTGCTTCAGGATGAATGGATCATACCCAAAATCTCACCCACACTTGATTTAGATGATGACAACTTAGACTCTGATTTTATCATAATCAGGTGAGATTTTAGACTTAGAGTTGATGTTACAATGCAGTAAGGCTTTGGGGAATGCTAGGGTGTGGTGAATGTATTTTGTACATGTATACTGGAAGGATGTGAATTTAGGGAGTCTAGAGGCAAACTTGGTTGAATTGTGTCCATCCCACGATTTATATCCACCTGTAAATATGAACTGAGTTAGAAACAGAATCTTTGCAGATGGAATCAAAGTTAAGATGTGGTCATAATGGATTAGGATGAAACCTAAATCCAATAAACAGTGCCCACATAGGTAGAAGGAGAACACTGAGACACAAGGAGGGAGGAAGGTCATGTGAAGATGGAGGCACACCTTAGAGAGATGAAGCTATAAGCGGAGGAACGCCAAGGACTGCCAGTAACCAACCTCTAGAAGTGAGAAAGAGACAAGGAAGAATGGCCCTGCCTACAGCATGCTTTTAAACATCTAGACTTCAGGAATGGGAAGAAATACATTTCTGTTGTTTAAATATACAGAATTCGTACTACTTCATTACAGCACCTGTAGGAAACTGTTAGTCTGTAACCCCTCCTCACCAGCACCAAAAAACACAAACTGAATGGGTCATCAAAATTTTCCCAAAAAGAAAAGAATTAAATGGATTTATTGATGAATGCCACAGAATGTTTGAAGGGGAATTAACTCTAACCCTTCACAAAGTCTTCCAAAATTCTTCCCAACTTATTTTATGAGGCCAGTTACATTTGAGCGAACAAAGGTGTTACAAGAAAATAAAACTACAGGTTCCCTTAGGGATGTAAACTAAAAACTCCTCAATAAAATCTGTGCAAACCAAATCCAGCCAGATATACAAAGGATTATGTACCATAACCAACTGATCAGTAGCACAAGGATGCTTTGGCAAACAAGATTAAATAATGCAATATACTGCATTTATAGAATGAAAGACAAAATTCAAAATCCTCCCAATCGATTCAGGAAAAAAGTGTTCGGAAAAAACCAAACTCTCTTCTATGTTAAAAACAACCTCAACAAAACTTTAAATAGAAGGAAACTTTCTCAAGCTAATAAAAGGAATTTATGAGGAACCCATAGCCAGATAAGGTGATGGCACCCCACTCCAGTACTCTTGCCTGGAAAATCCCATGGATGGAGGAGCCCGGTAGGCTGAAGTCCATGGGGTCACTCAGAGTCGGACAGGACTGAGCGACTTCACTTTCACTTCATGCATTGGAGAAGGAAATGGCAACCCACTCCAGTGTTCTTGCCTGGAGAATCCCAGGGACAGGGCAGCCTGGTGGGCTGCTGTCTATGAGGTCGCACAGAGTCGGACACGACTGAAGTGACTTAGCAGCATAGCCAAGATCGTCCTTAATGGTGAAAGACTGAAAGCTTTTCTCTGAAGGATGGATACAACACCAGAATATCGACTTTATTTAACATCATATTGGAAGTTCTAAGTAGGGCAATTAGGCAGGAAAAGTAAATAAAAGTCATCAGATTGAAAAAGAAGTAAAAATTTCTTTGTTCACAAATAAATGATCTTGTATACAGAAATCCTAAGAAATTCACACACAAAACTCTTAAAGCTGATAAACTACCTCAACAAGGTTTCATGGTATCAGATAATGTATGTATATTATCACATACTCAGTTGTCTTTCTACACATAAATATCAGTTGTCTTTCTAAACATAAGCACTGATTACTCAAACAAAAAAGTAAAATATATTTACAATGCATCAAAAACAATAAAATACTTAGGAATAAGTTTAACAAATTTGTAAAAATTGTGCATCTAAAACTATAAAGTGTCATTAAAATAAATTAAAAAAACCTAAATAAATGGAGAAATACATCATGTTCATGAATTGGAAAATTTAATATTAATATAGCGCTACTCCCCATATTGACCAACACATCCTACATCACAATCCAGTTTTCTTTTTTGTGTGTGCAAAAATTGACATGATCCTAAAATTGTATGCAATTTCAAAAGAACCAAGATATCTATAACTATCTTGGAAAAAAAGAGTAAAATTGAGGGACTACTATTATCTAATTTCAAAAATTACTACAAAAAAGCAATGATTAAGAGTGTGGGGCAATAGCATAAGCACAGACACACAGATAAATGAAGTAACACTTAGAGTTCAGAAATAAACTTTTGCATTTAAGATCAAGTGATTTTTGGCAAAAATGCCAATATAGCTTAATCATAACTTAAGGAAAGAATTGTTTATTCAGCAAGTAGTGCCGAGACAACTCGATATTCACATGCAAAATAATATATCAGTTTCACCCTATTCAAAATGCATTGAAAACATTGCAATCACTAAAAATATGAACTATAGATTTTAATTTTTATGATCATAGATTAGGCAAAGGTTTCCTAGATATAACCCCAAAATGCCCAAGGAAAAAACAAAGATATATTGGATTTCATAAAAATGCAAGCCATGTGTCCTTCAAATGATACTATCAAGAAAATTTTTCAAACAACAGATAATGGGATAAAATATATGCAGGGGACTACAATCTATACTATATAAAGAACTCATACAACTCAATTATAAAAAGACTACTCAATTAAATAATAGGCACAGTATTTGAAAATATCAGTTACCTAAAGAAGTTATCCAAGTGACCAATACTTGTATGAAAAATGCTCAACATTATTAATCATTGGGGAAATGCAAATTAACATCACAAGGTATCACTGGCTCAAGGTTCGATCTCTGAGTTGAGAAGATCCCCTGAGGAAAGGAATGGTTACCAACTCCAGTATTCTTGCACGGAGAATTCCATGGATAGAGGAGCCTGGCGGACTACAGGCCATGGGGTTGCAAAGAGTCAGACATGACTGAGTGATTAACATTTTAGGACAGGAAAAGCAGAAATTGGGACCAATACTTTGGTAATAGGAATTTAAAATAGATCAGCCACTTTGGAAATTGGTTTGGAAATGCTTAAAAAAATATAAACATGAGATTACCATATTTCCCTGCAGTTCCACTCGTAGGTATATAGTCAAAAGAAATAAAAACAAATTGTTCACACAAAAACTTGTACATGAGTGTTTATAGAAGTGTTATTCATAAGAGCCAAAAAGTAGAAACAAGTCAAATGTTCAGTTGATGAGTAGATAAAATGCTGTATATCAATATGATGGAATATTGTTTAGCCATAAAAATGAAATACTGATACATGCTATAACATGGAAAACCTAAAACTTAAAGTGAAAGAAGCTAGGCACAAAAGGCCAATTATTGTATGGTTCTATTTATATGAAATACCCAAAATAGATAAACCATAGAAGCAGAAAGTAGATTAGCAATTACTTGAGGTTGAAGTTAAAAAAGTTCATGAAGAGTGACTGCTAATTCACAAGAGAGTTTTGGGTGGGTGATAAGATATTCTGGGACTACACACTGTTGGAGTTTATATAAGTTTGTGAATATTAAAAACTACTGAATTTTACTTTTAAACTTTAAAAGAATGAATTTTATGGTATAGGAATTATATCTCAAATGTAGTTAAAAATTCTGTATGGTATTAGGTATGGCTTAAAGTAGGCACAGAATGGGAGTCTTCTATTTTTAGATTGCTGTATTTTTTTTTGTTCTAATCATATGGCTCTGAAAACACTGATACTTGTGCCATGATTTCTCTGAGGTGATTCTTTTTTCTTGTGAGTTCACTATCATTTCTTTGCTTTCTTTTCCTCCCATTGAAATACTGGAAATAAATTCAGTTTTTAGAAGTTCATTTCTATTAAAGTCTATTGAATATTTAGAAATTTACCTATGAGACTATGTGTTACATATTTTACCAGGAACCAAAGCTAAAACATTGAAAGAAAATCAGATATATTCCCTGACAGGACTGAATTTTCAGTCTAGATAGGACGCCGAAATTAAATCAGTAAGCAAAATCAGTGCAGTGGTTTTGAAGGACGTATTACACAGGATTGAAACAAGTAGATGTAATCTTGATTAGAGCATAATGATAATGCATTTTCCTTTGTTTATCTCTTATTATATGCCTTTCAGCCACCATATTCAATTGAGATGTCAATTTCTAAATAGTCCATTTAATACCCAGTTGATCCTAGACAGTCAACCACTTTCACTAGGTTTTAGACCTTCAGAAATACTGTTTGTGGTAAAAATAATGAAAAAAATGGAGAAAAGCTTTTTGATAGCTGTTCAGTTGATCTTAGTTAAATGTATGATATATTTTCTGATGGCTAATAAATTCACTCAGCTGTAGTTTAGAGATCTAGAGATGGTCTAGTGGCCAGATCCATTCCCATCTGAGCTAGTTATTACTGTTTCACTCAGTTTCCAGACAATGCTTTGTGTCACAGATAACCATTACTAGAACATTGCTCCCACTCTAAAATATTACACATATATGCAAAATATATGTATGTATACATATATATGTAATCCTACACACATGATTTTATGAATATAATTTATTTACATTTAAGCACATATATATTTACATATATATATAGAGAGAGAGAGATAAAGAGAAAGAAAGTAATTTTTAAATTCTAAGCCAATAGCACAATTATTAATATTACATATAATAATAGATGAGCAGCTATTTCCTTAACATCAAGGGTGTTTTAACGACAATGAGATCTCACTATTTCATACTGTAGGATTATGTGATACAGAGAAGGCAATGGCACCCCACTCCAGTACTCTTGCCTGGAAAATCCCATGGACAGAGGAGCCTGGTGGGCTGCAGTCCATGGGGTCGCTAAGAGTCGGACATGACTGAGCAACTTCCCTTTCACTTTTCACTTTCATGCATTGGAGCAGGAAACGGCAACCCACTGCAGTGTTCTCGCCTGGAGAATCCCAGGGACGGGGGAGACTGGTGGGCTGCTGTCTATGGGGTCGCACAGAGTCGGACATGACTGAAGTGACTTAGCAGTAGCAGCATATGGGATAAAACATTGTAAATAAGAATCTTATCAAATTTGTGCTTTTAATCTTCATTTCATGGGTTACAAAACAAATATTTGAGCTATCATTTATTTATGAGCACTATTCAGTACCAAGGACATTCTAGTGAAGACTCTGAATCTATTATACTTTAAATTATACTCTTTCTAATTAAACCTAATAAACCATCTCCTGAGGAAGTACGGGCAGTCCTCAGTTTAGGATGGTTTGACTTATGAGGCGATATGTATTCAGTTTAAACTGCACTTCAAGTTTCGACTTTGATTTTTCCCATGCTAGCCATAAGCCATAGTATACCCTCTCTACTGATACTCTGTTGGGGTACTGGGAGCCACGGAAAGCTGCATCTTCCAGTCAGCAACATGATCATCAGGGTAAACAACCAACACACTTGTAACCATTCTGCAGCCAAACAACAGTTCTGTTTCTCACTTTCAGTCATCAATAAATTACGTGAGGTATTCAGCAGTTTATTATAAAAGAGTCCCTATGTTAGACAGTTTTGCTCAAAATCAGACTAAGGTAAGTGTTCTGAGCACATTTAAGGTAGGATATATGTATACCTATGGTTGATTCATGTTGATATTTGAAAGAAAACAAGAAAATTCTGTAAAGCAATTATCATTCAAAAAAAAAAAAAAAAGGTAGGCAAGGCTGATCTATGAAGTTTGGTGGGTTAGGTGTTAAATTAACCTACCGATTATAACATTTTCAACTTACCATTGCTAATCCTAAGTTGAGAAAGATTTGTAGTTTAATTTTTTGCTAGATCTATCGTACTAAAGAATACATACAAAACTCATTAGTGATAAATCCAAACAAAATCATTTTCCTTTTTCCTAGTTGAAATCCAATATAATCTTCATAGTATACATCTCTAACAAACCTTCTTACACTGTACTTTTCAGTTACTGTCCCTAAATTGCCATTGATCTTCTTGTCTTCCCTGAGTCCCCCACATGTTCTGTATCTCATTGGTGAGACACTTTGTCTTCAATAATATCATCCTGTCTCTCCTGGGCTGTACCTTCCTTATAGGCAGAAATCCTTTTGCCATCCGTCCCTAAATCTTTAAATTACTGACCTTCAATTTGAATCCTAGGTCTCTCAGTCAGCCTCAGCAATGCAGTCAATTGTCTCCTCCAAGGCTTTCTTTTTATCATAGTCTTAGGAATGGTTATATCAAGAAATAACCTTGAAAACATTTGAAAAGGAATTACTTCGGGGGAATGTGTTAGGGGCAGATGACTGTTTTCCTTGATGACTTCCAAGATGCCTCTAGAATAAACAGAGGCATGGAAATGAAGGAACTGTTGTTTTGCATACTATGTACAGCGAGAATAGAAGGAAGCAAAAATTCTGGCCTGGGTTGGTCAGAATCTAGCGTTCAAACTCTTTTAAACATTCTGTCCTTGACAGTAAGGTATGGAGATAATTTTTAAATCCTGCTCATTGTCTCTGCTATTAGATCAAGTTCTGGTTCTTAGTAACTATGATATCTTCAATAAAACTAGTTCACAATTTCATTTTCCCACTTTTTATTGAGATGCATACATCAAAACTTCTCAATCATTCATACACTTCCAGTAATTTCAACAAAGAAAAAGAACTTTATGTGCAAAGTGAGAAAAATTACTTTCTTAGATTACATGCCTGTCTCTGGCTGGTTTGCTTTTTAACACAGCTTTTTTTTTTCATGTATATATTTTACAATTACAACTTTTACTATTAGTGATTAGATTACAACCCACTCAAAACTGAAGGTAACACACCTTATGACATTAGGATTGATGTTGACCAAGAGATAAAATAATTTTTCCCTCCTGATATTACTAAAGGCAGATCACAATGAACAATCAAACAATGACCAGTTTGGCATTAAACTCAAAGAAGCGGTTCTCTTTGTCCACTATTTGGGTGTTAGAATAACACAGCTATTTTTAAAGTAGCATCTTATATTTTACAAAAGTCCTTTTCCTTGCCCTGAAGACAAGTCTAGAAAAAAAAAAATATATATATATTTATATTTAGGAAGGAGTGTGGTTCAGTTTCACACCTTCTTCTTTAAAAGTGAAGACTTGAGACAGGGGTATGTGTGTGTGTTAGTTTCTCAGTCGTGTCCAACTCTTTGCAACCCCATGAACTGTAGCTTGCTAGGCTCCTTTGTCCATGGAATTCTCCAGGCAAGAATACTGGAAGGGGGTTGCTATTTCCTTCTCCAGGGGATCTTCCCAACCCTGGGATTGAACCTGGGTCTCCTGCATTGCAGGCAGATTCTTTACTGTCTGAACTACTAGGGAGGCCCACAGATTTACTTATTAACACTGTTAAAATGTCCACACTGCCCAAAGTGATCTACAGATTGAATTCAATCCTTATGAAAATCCTAATGCACTTTTTGCATCCATAGGAAAAACCATCTTAAAATTCTACAGAATCTCAAGGACCCCAAATAGCCAAAATAATCTTGAGAAAAAAGAACAAAGCTAGAGGCCTCTAACTTCCTGATTTAAAAACATATTACAAAGCTATTGTAATAATAATAATAAAAATACTATGGTGCCATCATATATACAGATCAAATGTAAAGGCAAATGTACAGATCTATGGAATAGAACTGATATCCAAGAAGTAAACCCTTGCATATCGATCAGGTAATCTTCAACAAGGGTGCCAATACTGCACAATGAGAAGAGACAGTCTCTTAAACACATACTGCTAGGAAAACTGGATATCCAAATTCAACAGAATGAAGGAGGATCCTTATCTACACCACACACAAAAATTAACTCAAAATGGATGAAAGATTTAAACATAAGATGAGAAACAATAAAATTCTAGAAGAAAATATGGGGGAAAACTTCACGACATTGTAATAAACAATGATTTCTTGAATATGACATCAAAAGCACAGGCAACAAAAACGCAAACCTCTGGCTAGCCTCAGAAGGAGAAAAGAGAAAACACCCAAATATATGCAATAAGAAATCAAAGAGGAAAAGTAACAACCAATACACAGATATAACACAGAAACACAAAAAACCATAGGAGAATATTATGAACAGTTATATGCCAATAAACTGGACAACCTAGAAGAAATGGACATATTTCTAGAAACATACACCCTGCTAAAACTGAATTAAGAAGAAACAGATTATTTGAACAGACCAATCACTAGAAGTGAAACAGAATCTATAATCAAAATAAATAGATAATAACATTTTTTTAAAATCTTCCTTCAAACAAAAATTCAGAATCAGATGGCCTCACTGAGGAATTCTACCACACATACAAAAAAATTACACCTATCTTTCTCATACTATACTGAAAAATTGAAGAGGAGGAAACACTCCCAAATTCATTTTATGACGCTACCATCATGGTAATATCAAAACCACACAAAGACACTACCAAGAGACAGGTACAAGACACACACTGTCTCTGTGTGTGAGAATAATTTCTTGCTTCACCAAACTTTGTTTGGTCAGGGTTCTCAATCTTCTCCTAGGCCCATCTGTGCATTTCCTTGTAAACTTAGTTTTAGTAAACCCCCCACCCACTCTAAGTCATTTTAACTAGAACCCTCTGGCCACCCTTGATAACTGATCATCCTCAGTTGCTGATCAGGTTCCTTACTCTCTCCTGTTCCCCAGGTGATGTCTGATTCCCCTGGCCTGCCTTCAGCAAGAATCCTATTTAGGTCAGTTTAGCCAGAACACCGGAGAAGGCAATGGCAGCCCACTCCAGTACTCTTGCCTGGAAAATCCCATGGACGGAGGAGCCTGGTAGGCTGCAGTCCATGGGGTCACGAAGAGTTGGACATGACTAAGTGACTTCACTTTCACTTTTCACTTTCATGCATTGGAGAAGGAAATGGCAACCCACTCCAGTGTTCTTGCCTGGAGAATCCCAGGGACGGGGGAGCCTGGTGGGCTGCTGTCTATGGAGTCGCACAGAGTCGGACACAACTGAAGTGACTTAGCAACAGCAGCAGCAGCAGCAGCAGCAGCCAGAACTCTCCTTACTCTTAACATTTCCTCTTAATAGTTTTCCATCCACCAACTCCCAACCTGCTCCCTGGCTATGAATTTCCACTTACCCTGACTGTATTTGTAGTTGAACCCAGTGTATCTCCTCCACTGCAAAATCTCAAGGCAGTGGTCCCCTTTACCTCTCACAGTGGTCCTGAATCAAATTTGCCTCACCACGTTTTTAACAAGTGTCACGGAATGTTTTTTTTTTGTTTGTTTGTTTTTCTTTAACACATGCCACATTTTAGTTCTGGGAATTGCAGCCGGAGTCATTATTGCTTGTAGGAAAGAGAGAAGTGAACCCAGTGATCTTCTTATTCTTAGCATGGGAGGCCTAGCCCCTGGGTCAAGACCACAGGAGATATGGCAGTTCTGCCAACTCAAGCATTTTATGGATTGCATTAAGTCTCTTCACAGGGGACAAGATTTACAGGAGAATGGAGGAAGGTGAACCATAGGAAACAACCAATAAACTTCAAATATATCAAAGCTTACAATATTGAGAGTATTAGACAATAATTCCAGTAATAGCAGGCAACATAAATATGCCAAATGCCTCCTCCAGAACTAATTAAAATATTGACCAATTATTAAATAACACAGCTCTCCCAAAAGACTGTACTATTCTTGGAATAGTAATAAGTATCAACAACTTCCAGAGAGAGCTGACCTAAATCACAGAAAAGAAATACATCTCACAAACTTATTTTATAAGCTACAAGAGGAGGAATTAGATGAGAGAAAAATTAGTTTATTGGTTCAAATAATTTTTCATTTCACAGATACAAGGAAAATATGAGACCCAGATCTGTCAAAATTCTGAAGAAATAATATGTAAATTTCCTATCTTATTAAGAATCTTTTATTAGAAAGTGAAAAAAAATCAGATAAAAATGTAATTGAGTTTGTGAGCCACTGTAGGGATTTTGAACTTGCAAATAGGTCAATTGACAAGAGAAAATTATATATGAAAGAAAAATCTAGAAGATTACTATTTAATAAGTCAAGTGAGAAAACTTTTTTCATGTAATACTATGTTAATCCCACACCCACTCTGGAAACTGAATTATTCAATTTTATTCTTTAAATACATTTTCTTGTTTTGATTTCTGTATAAGCAGTGATCAAAATCCACTAACAAAATAAACTTTACAATGTATTTTAGCCTCATATATTATGATTATTCCAGAAAATAGATGATGTCATTTAAAAAAACCAGAGTAATTAAAATATAACAACACTTGGGCAACAGTTTCTAACTTAAGATGAAATTGTCTCCCTTTCAACATTTATAGCAAATATTTTCTTTTTGTTAGTACTTTTTGTTAGTTAACAATCAAAAATACTAACATCTGTTTTTGTATTAACCTGGGTAGATTAAATGAAATCAACAAACCATTATAAGAACTGTGAAATTGTAGAATTGCTGGCAAAGGCTTTTTGTTGAACCTCTGTACAGGATATGGCATCTGGATAAAGAGAGAAATGAAGTGTGGGAGTGGTGTATGACTAGTTTTAAACTTCTCTCTCCAGTGTTGGTTGTTTTCTGGAAAATTTAAATAAATCAGTGTTTATCATGATTTTATAATAGCCATCTTAATTCCCATATTTTCCCAGTGTTTGCATAAAGTTTTGAAATTTTCTAAAATGCCTTATTTTTATTTTTATATCTGCACATTCACCTTATAGGAGTGCAAAGAAGATACACACATATACAGAGAGATAAGTGAACTAAGATTAGACAACTAAGATTAGATAGAAAGATTAGGACACTTGAAAGGGTCACACTGCAAGCTAATGTCAGGACCCAGGACTAAATCTACCATATACTCATTAATTCTTTTCGATAAGCATTTATGTCTGACTCTGCGACTCCATGGACCATAGCTCCTCTGTCCATGGAATTCTCTAGGTAGAAATACTGGAGTGGGTTGCCATTCCTTTCTCCAGGCGATCTTCTTGATCCAGAGATCAAACTTGGGTCTCCTGTAATGCAGGCAGATACTTTACCATCTGGGCCACAGGGGAACCCTAATAAACTCATAACCAACATTATTTATAGATAGGTTAATCCAGCCTGTAATTACACAGATGTTACAGCTGAATTCTATGGAAAAGGTAACAGACTGGTAGCTTTAAGAAAAGATGAGGTCAAATACAGAAAATCTAAATTCAATACTTCCTTAATTTTACAAATGATTTTGTAGTTCAATTCAGTCAGTGTTTCCAGCCACATCTGTACTTGCTGTGGAACAGACTTCAGTGCGTAGACCTGGTTTCACTCTGCTTCTCTAGACAGCTTGGAATTGAAGCATATTTCTTAAGTGGCAATGCATGTGAAACCAGTATGATGATAGAGGGCAAAAACTGACATCATCAAAATACAGCGTTATATCTATGTTTCCAGTATCCCTTTCAAATGTATTCAAGTTAGGGTGATCTTTCTCTGTCCTTGGATGAAAACTTGCACACCAATGCCTTTATGCTCACTTTTTCACAGAGATTAGAATGTCCAATCCAAGATATAAAAGGGAACTCTGAATTTTATTGACCATTATAACTTCTCCTTCTTCCCTGAGAACTTTAGGGAGAATGGAAGCTGGCAGTAGGAAAGATAGGCTAAGGAGCTTGTATAATTCTCTATTGGTTCTTTTCTACACTTACCTGACCATGTTGGGCACATTCTGATACCTACAGAGCTAGGGAAAGGTGAGTGTAAAGCAGCAAAGGAAAGTTAAATCTTACATTTAAATGGTACAGTTGTAAGTTGTTTTTATGGTCTTTGGGCCTCAAAGATGTTTAAAGTTGATTTTTGTGTGAGTGTGTGTGATGCTGCCAGGGACCCCTAAATAGTTTGTGGATTTTCTTTCCAACTAAAGTTCATGTGACCTGGGTCAGCAGATGCATCATTTTATGGATGACAGTTTTCTCTAAATTAAGCAGTTCCTAGAAATGCAAGCCTCTCCCCACTTAGTCTTTTGCTCCAGGGATCTGTGCATCCCTTGTGGTGACACAGCTGGACAAGATCCATTATGAACCCAGGCTGTTTCTTCCCTTTTACAGATGGTCTCCAACTATTTATAGGAAATACCTGTACATCCCTTGTTCTCTCCAACTCTTAGAAGCAGGCTGATTGCAAAGTAGCAGCCCTCTCCTCTTTGTCCAACAAAGTAGCATGTCTTGGACCTTCCTTCTGTCCTTTGTGGGGGTACCCCTACTAGGACTGAGATGAGAACTTGCTTCAAGGTGGTGAGAGAGTACAACAGCTCTTTCTGAAAAAAATTCCTCTCAAATATTTAATACCAAAGCCTATCTTATTTAACTTGCCAATCCCTTTTTATAAATTTTACGTAGCTGAGGAATCCAAAGGCTCTAGAATTGATTCAAAGAGTTGCCTTTTAACATCTGCTTATAAAGATCTGAAAACACATTTTGGAAATTCTCATGTATTGTCTATTGGTGCCTGGTTGAATTTTACTTTTAATATCTTGCATTATGATTCATAGTCAAGGGTATAGGTTTATGAGTCTTAGAGAGGCAGTTCTGCAGCCAAATAGATGTTTATTAGATGTTGAGATGATAAACAGATGGATAAAACCTAATTAAGCCATGCTGTTGATCCTCTGTGAACTGAAATGGAGGATCTCACCATCAATCTAGCATTTATAATGGGGATGATTAGGAGAGGGAACATATTCACAAAATCTTCTATAGGGATTGTTCGGTCATGGTTTTGACTTACCTCCCCAAATTTATATAATTAAATTTTTCTAATCAGGTGACCTCTTCCAAAGCAAACTAAATTTTAAGGCATTTATGGTTGGTCTTTACAATTTTCAAAATAAAATTTTAAAAAGCAATATTTATTTTGGCTAACTTGGGATGTCTTCAAATTAGTATGTAATTTACATATTACTTGCCATTTGAAAAAAGTGTTTTTTTTTAAGCCACCATTTGATACTACCATTATTGATCAGATCAGATCAGATCAGATCAGTCGCTCAGTCATGTCCGACTCTTTGCGACCCCATGAATTGCAGCACGCCAGGTCTCCCTGTCCATCACTAACTCCCGGAGTTCACTCAGACTCACGTCCATCGAGTCAGTGATGCCATCCAGCCATCTCATCCT
>NW_011495018.1:21772005-21773628 GCF_000754665.1 Bison bison bison
AGCATCAATTCTTCGGCGCTCAGCCTTCTTCACAGTCCAACGCTCACATCCATACATGACCACTGGAAAAACCATAGCCTTGACTAGACGAACATTTGTTGGCAAAGTAATGTCTCTGCTTTTGAATATTCTATCTAGGTTGGTCATAACTTTCCTTCCAAGGAGTAAGCGTCTTTTAATTTCATGGCTGCAGTCACCATCTGTAGTGATTTTGGAGCCCCAAATAATAAAGTCTGGCACTGTTTCCACTGTTTCCCCATCTATTTCCCATGAAGTGATGGGACCGGATGCCATGATCTTGATAAGAACTGCAAATACAATTTACAGATCCTTGTATTTACACTCTTTTCCCATCAGTATTCCTCTTATTCCATTATGCTTTTCCAGACTCAAGTAAAGGGCTATCGTGACAGCGATGGACAAGCATATTTTGTGCTTCGTTGGTTCCAATAAAATTCAAGCTAGGAATGACAAGCTGTTTTTTAAAGCAAGGATTAAAATCAAGTAATTTATATTTATAAAAGGACCTGTGGATACACAGTCAGAAGTAGGGCTGATAATATTTTAAAGAGAATTCTTTTTTTTTTTTTTTTGATTCATCATTTCTTCAACATGATGTGTAACATGTCTCGTATTTTTGTTCTCCTCACTTTTCTATCATTGGTTGTATTTAAAACTGATTTGAAATACAAGACACTTTGTAAGATTTATTACATGATGGGGTGCAAGACAAAGTCAACTTATCCATCAAGAATGGGGAGACCTACAGGGGAGAAGGGGGAGCAAAATGAGAAGGATGCCACCTGTGCTCACACTGGAGCAGTATACTATCAGTGGGCATTTTCCCTCCAAGACGATAGCAGATGGAAATGGCAAACACATTTTTCCTTCAAATACTTTGTGTAGTCAGATTTATTTATACAAAACAATTAAAAATTACTGAGCATACTTAAGGGGGCTGGAAATAGTAACTGCCCAATTGTTGTAGTGAAGCATGGATGGTGGGAAGGACTGCCTGAGTTGTAATTCTGCTTTCTCCATTAAGTAGTTGTGTGACCAGGGCGATTACTTAAATCACCTGAGTAGTATTCTTACTGAAGTAATAGTATTGGGTTGGCTAAAACATTCATTTGGGATAAGATGCTACTGAAAAACCCGAGTGAACGTTTTGGCCAGCCCAATCCTTACCTCAGGCTGTTTTTGTAAAAATCAATGAGATAGTATATGTAGAACATGTGGCAAGTGTTACATGTCCTGGCACATAGTGAACTTTTGATTATATAGGGTAGTGATATTTTTTGGAAATTGAACTGCTGTACAGGCCACTCAGTCAGTCCATCATTATTTAATGTCCATCACAGGGGGCCAGATGCTGAGAGAAGCATTGGGATCAGAGAAGACTGACAGGTAGCGACTCATAGTCTCTGTTCTAAAGAGCTTTCCATCTGGTATAGAACACAGACAAAACACACAGTCAAAGGAAATGATCGCAAATTTCAATACATTTTATAAACAACAGACTGGTTCCAAATAGGAAAAGGAGTATGTCAAGGCTGTATATTGTCACCCTGCTTATTTAACTTATATGCAGAGTACATCATGAGAAACGCTGGGCTGGATGAA
>NW_011495018.1:21773788-21777515 GCF_000754665.1 Bison bison bison
ATGGTGGAAAGTGAAGAAGAACTAAAGAGCTTCTTGATGAAAGTGAAAGAGGAGAGTGAAAAAGTTGGCTTAAAGCTCAACATTCAGAAAATGAAGATCATGGCATCTGGTCCCATCACTTCATGACAAATAGATACGGAAACAGTGGAAACAGTGGCTAACTTTATATTTTGGGGCTCCAAAATCACTGCAGATGGTAACTGCAGCCATGAAATTAAAAGACGCTTACTCCTTGGAAGGAAAGTTATGACCAACCTGGACAGCATATTAAAAAGCAGAGACATTACTTTGCCAACAAAGGTCCATCTTGTCAAGGCTATGGTTTTTCCAGTGGTCATGTATGGATGTGAGAGTTGGACTATAAAGAAAGCTGAGTCCCAAAGAATTGATGCTTTTGAACTGTGGTGTTGAAGAAGACTCTTGAGAGTCCCTTGGACTGCAAGTAGACCAACCAGTCCATCCTAAAGGAGATCAGTCCTGAGTGTTCATTGGAAGGACTGATGTTGAAGCTGAAACTCCAATACTTTGGCCACCTGATGTTGAGAAAGATTGACTTATTTGAAAAGTCCCTGATGCTGGGAAAGATTAAGGGCAGGAGGAGAAGGGGATGGCAAAGGATGAGATGGTTGGATGGCATCACTGACTCAATGGACATGAGTTTGAGTAAACTCCCAGAGTTGGTGATGGACAGGGAGGCCTGGCGTGCTGTGGTCCATGGAGTTGCGAAGAGTCGGACACAAGAGTCGGACACGACTGAGCGACTGAACTGAACTGAATAGACAATAATGAGATGAAACTAGTGAGGGATCTATGTTAGCTACAGTGTTAGAAATGGTATCATTAATAAGGGAACTACTCCCTTATTAATATTATTATTATTAATAATAAGGGAACTACTCCCAGTTTAAACCATGAGGGGCAGCTGTGTGAAGAATGTGAGGTCAAGAATTCAAACAGGCAAAAGGCAAATACAATGATAAGGGAAAACTGTTTGGAACAATGTAAGAACTGATAGACCTGGGAGCACAGGTGTGAGTCAGGGGCTGGGGGGCAGGGAGGAGAATGCCTTGAATATGCAGCCAGAGTTCATCTCCTTCAAGATCCCACAGACCATTGTAAGGATTTGGGATTCCATTGTGTGGAGTGGGAACCCATTGAAAGGTTTTAAGCAATGGTTCAACATGCCATAGTTTGTATTTAGATCTCTCTTCTGATGCTTTGTGGACAAGTATCTCCAAATCTTTGTATACTAATCAATTAATGGAGGAGGCAGAATTTGAAGGCAAGTAGTCATCCCCACAACCATATGCTTAACTACTGTGCAATGCTACTTCTGATTCTATAATCCTTATGTCTATGTTAACTGATGAACACTTTGTGTCATTTTGAGTTACTTTGTAGAAACAAATTTGACACTACAGAGAATTTGAAGAAAAAAAAATGTATTATACCATTTCAATTGGCTGTTATGCTGTAAAGAAATGACATGCTACCTAACCATGTATTTCAGTGATGTGGACATTAGGTAAAATTATTTTTGCTCTGTAGCCCCTCTCCCTCTGTCCTAGCCATAGGATTATAGGCTGTCCTAGTCATAACGTGGCTTCTTGCTCTTGCAATAAACCACATATGCATTGTAACTGCAACAATGTTTTTATAATAATTAGCAAAATGGTTCCCAACGGGTATCAGTCAGAGAAAATGTCTTGCATTTTACACCAGTTTCAAATAGAACAAATGATAGAAAACTTGGGAGAATAAAGATACTGGATGTGCTCAGACTATACCAAAGTAATGGCATTTTTTTTTTAGAAAGAATACTGTTTAAAATACTATCAGCACTGCCTATGACTGTATATATAGGTCATTTTTCAGACATTGTTCATTGTTAATCTTTGCTAACAAAATAGCTTGTCATTTACTGCTTGGGGTTTATTTGAATTGAGAAAGCACAAAACATTTTGCCCATCACTGTCACCAGAGCGGAGAAGGCGATGGAACCCCACTCCAGTACTGTTGCTTGGAAAATCCCATGGATGGAGGAGCCTGGTAGGCTGCAGTCCATGGGGTCTCGAAGAGTAGGACACGACTGAGAGACTTCACTTTCACTTTTCACTTTCATGCATTGGAGAAGGAAATGGCAACCCACTCCAGTGTTCTTGCCTGGAGAATCCCAGGGACGGGGGAGCCTGGTGAGCTGGCATCCATGGGGTCACACGGAGTCGGACACGACTGAAGGGACTTAGCAGCAGCAGTCACCAGAGCACTCATTTGAATATTGAAGAGCTCGATGCAGGAAAAAGAAAAATGGTGATGGGTAAGTAATTACAAATGTAATGATCTATAAACTATATTTGCAGTTTTTCAACAATAATGATGTTATGATCTGATTGATTAAAAAAAATTTTTTTTACCAATTGGCAATAATAGAAAATATATTCATAAGAAGACATCACAAGTTACAGAAAATATTTTAAAAATTTATTTTGAAAACTATAGAGTTAGCAAAAATGTTAGAAACTTCAATTTTGTTCAGTGGGGATCATCCAATTAGAGAAATAACTGTGTAAGTTTTGAGAAGTAAGTCAAAATTATGACTGAGCAATCCCTATAAAAATTTCAGGAGGTATGTTTCTTCTTCCAATCATCTCCACTCCAAATGCTAGGTTGGGAATTTGAATCTTCCAATTTTAAGTTATAGAGGTGCTGAAATCATCAAATGAAGTAATTAAGTAATTAGAGGTTAATAAAAGTAAATGTCTATCTTTTATACATAAAATTAGGATTATCTAAAATTTATTTTATATTTATCCTGAGTCCACTGCCCTGGGGTGCTGCTAAGACAATGTAATCTGCACTGGAGACAATTGTACTGAAGAGAGGATTGGAGCAAAACAATGGTGGAAGCAGGAAGTTATCAGTGTAGCTGCTATGGTCCAGTGATAACTGAGCACAGCTTCAACTAGGGTGGTGACTATACCTATAAAGAAAAGACAATGCCTTTAAGATATATTTTTTCTCATACCTAATTGATGGATCACCATAATTACCATGATCATTATGACAGTCATAATACCCATAACAATACCCAGTTCTTGGGTAACAGCATCAATGATTTTCCCATTAAATACTTATTCATTTTAAATCCACCAATGAAATCTATTGAGGAAATATAGTGGGCTAATGTATTAAAAGCTCCTCTAATTAGACTAGTTCATTTTCTGACGTGATATTCAAAAGGGGGTTGATTTGTAGAGTTTGTGGTATTTTTATTCTGTTTATTAACACAGGTCAATGGGTGGTTAGAGATGCATAAAATTGAACGTATCAATGTCAAAAAATTGAAGTCAAATTAATCTACATCTGATTAGCCTTTTTCTCAAATGGATAACTAACATAAGGCTTTAAAAACCTTCTAGTTCTGGAGGAGCCAAGATGGCGGAGGAGTAGGACGGGGAGAACACTTTCTCCCCCACAAATTCATCAAAAGAGCATTTAAACGTCGAGTAAATTCCACAAAACAACTTCTGAATGCCGGCAGAGGACATCAGGCACCCAGAAAAGCAATCCAACTCTTCGAAAGGAGGTAGGAAAAAATATAAAAGACGAAAAAAGAGACAAAAGAGGGAGGGACGGAGTTCCGTCCCGGGAAGGGAGTCTTAAAAAGAGAGAAGTTTCCAAACACCAGGAAACCTTCTCACTGCCGAATCTGTGCCGAGCTTTGGAA
>NW_011495018.1:21777615-21778580 GCF_000754665.1 Bison bison bison
TGCAGACCTTCCCCCTCCGGTGACAGGCAGCCAGAGCCGGAAGGGGGCAATCGCAGCCCCAGAGAGACATTATCTATAAAACTGTAAGCAGGCTTCTTTGCTAACTAAAACTTCTTGGGGGTCTGGATGGTTAACATCTGCCTGAGAAGGTGCGCCGGTTTTACACCCAGATAACCGAGTGGCGGGGGGGGGGTAAGTCGCAGCATTGGCGCTCGCCAAACACCTCATCACTTGAGCTGCTCGGACCTGGGAAGAGCACAAAACTCAGGCCCAACTGAGTCTGCGCCTCTGAGGACTGCCCGAGTGCCTGAACCTGAACGGCTTGGACCTGGGAGGTACATGCAGCCCAGGGCCAGCCTCGGATTGTTCTCGGCAGAACAACCTAGAGCCCGAGCAGTGTGGGCAGGGAGGCTACACGCGCCGTGAGCGGGGGCAGACCCAGTGTGGCTGAGGCACTGCGAGTGCACGCCAGTGTTATTTGTTTGCAGCATCCCTCCCTCCCTCCCCACAGCGCGACTGAACAAAGAGAAGAAATACAGCTCCACCCATCAGAACACCGACACAAGCTTCCCTAACCAGGAAACCTTGACAAGCCACCTGTACAAACCCACACACAGCGAGGAAAAGCCACAATAAAGAGAACTCCACAAACTGCCAGAATACAGAAAGGACACCCCAAAGTCAGCAATTTAAACAAAATGAAGAGACAGAGGAATAGCCAGCAGATAAAGGAACAGGATAAATGCCCACCAAACCAAACAAAAGAGGAAGAGATAGGGAATCTACCTGATAAAGAATTCCGAATAATAATAGTGAAATTGATCCAAAATCTTGAAATTAAAATGGAATCACAGATAAATAGCGTGGAGACAAGGATTGAGAAGATGCAAGAAAGGTTTAACAAGGACCTAGAAGAAATAAAAAAGAGTCAATATATAATAAATAATGCAATAAATGAAATTAAA
>NW_011495018.1:21779197-21780717 GCF_000754665.1 Bison bison bison
CCTAAACTGGGGAAGGAAATAATCACCCAAGTCCAAGAAACCCAGAGAATCCCAAACAGGATAAACCCAAGGCGAAACACCCCAAGACACATATTAATCAAATTAACAAAGATCAAACACAAAGAATAAATATTAAAAGCAGCAAGGGAAAAACAACAAATAACACACAAGGGAATTCCCATAAGGCTAACAGCTGATCTTTCAATAGAAACTC
This sequence comes from Bison bison bison, assembly GCF_000754665.1. NCBI lineage: Eukaryota > Metazoa > Chordata > Mammalia > Artiodactyla > Bovidae > Bison > Bison bison. The sequence goes on from NW_011495018.1 coordinate 21,779,412, forward strand.
TTCAAGCCAGGATGGAATGGCAAGACATACTTAAAATGATGAAAGAAAATAACCTACAGCCCAGATTATTGTACCCAGCAAGGATTTCATTCAAGTATGAAGGAGAAATCAAAAGCTTCTCAGACAAGCAAAAGCTGAGAGAATTCTGCACCACCAAACCAGCTCTCCAACAAATACTAAAGGATATTCTCTAGACAGGAAACACAAAAATGGTGTATAAATTCGAACCCAAAACAATAAAGTAAATGGCAACGGGATCATACTTATCAGTAATTACCTTAAACGTAAATGGGTTGAATGCCCCAACCAAAAGACAAAGACTGGCTGAATGGATACAAAAACAAGACCCCTACATATGTTGTCTTGTTACAAGAGACCCACCTCAAAACAGGGGACACATACAGACTGAAAGTGAAGGGCTGGAAAAAGAGTTTCCATGCAAATAGGGACCAAAAGAAAGCAGGAGTAGCAATACTCATATCAGATAAAATAGACTTTAAAACAAAGGCTGTGAAAAGAGACAAAGAAGGTCACTACATAATGATCAAAGGATCAATCCAAGAGGAAGCTATAACAATTATAAATATATATGCACCCAACACAGGAGCACCGCAGTATGTAAGACAAATGCTAACAAGTATGAAAGGAGAAATTAACAATAACACAATAATAGTGGGAGACTTTAATACCCCACTCACACCTATGGATAGATCAACTAAACAGAAAATTAACAAGGAAACACAAACTTTAAACGATACAATAGACCAGTTAGACCTAATTGATATCTATAGGACATTTCATCCCAAAACAATGAATTTCACCTTTTTCTCAAGCGCACATGGAACCTTCTCCAGGATAGATCACATCCTGGGCCATAAAGCTAGCCTTGGTAAATTCAAAAAAATAGAAATCATTCCAAGCATCTTTTCTGACCATAATGCAGTAAGATTAGATCTCAATTACAGGAGAAAAACTATTAAAAATTCCAACATATGGAGGCTGAACAACACGCTGCTGAATAACCAACAAATCACAGAAGAAATCAAAAAAGAAATCAAAATTTGCATAGAAACGAATGAAAATGAAAACACAACAACCCAAAACCTGTGGGACACAGTAAAAGCAGTCCTAAGGGGAAAGTTCATAGCAATACAGGCACACCTCAAGAAACAAGAAAAAAGTCAAATAAATAACCTAACTCTACACCTAAAGCAACTAGAAAAGGAAGAAATGAAGAACCCCAGGGTTAGTAGAAGGAAAGAAATCTTAAAAATTAGAGCAGAAATAAATGCAAAAGAAACAAAAG
>NW_011495018.1:21782740-21794001 GCF_000754665.1 Bison bison bison
CTTACACTGTTGGTGGGAATGCAAACTAGTACAGCCACTATGGAGAACAGTGTGGAGATTCCTTAAAAAACTGGAAATAGAACTGCCTTATGATCCAGCAATCCCACTGCTGGGCATACACACTGAGGAAACCAGAAGGGAAAGAGACACGTGTACCCCAATGTTCATCGCAGCACTGTTTATAATAGCCAGGACATGGAAGCAACCTAGATGTCCATCAGCAGATGAATGGATAAGAAAGCGGTGATACATATACACAATGGAGTATTACTCAGCCATTAAAAAGAATACATTTGAATCAGTTCTAATGAGGTGGATGAAACTGGAGCCTATTATACAGAGTGAAGTAAGCCAGAAGGAAAAACACCAATACAGTATACTAACGCATATATATGGAATTTAGAAAGATGGTAACGATAACCCTGTATACGAGACAGCAAAAGAGACACTGACGTATAGAACTGTCTTATGGACTTTGTGGGAGAGGGAGAGGGTGGGAAGATTTGGGAGAATGGCATTGAAACATGTAAAATATCATGTATGAAATGAGATGCCAGTCCAGGTTCAATGCACCATACTGGATGCTTGGGGCTAGTGCACTGGGACGACCCAGAGGGATGGTATGGGGAGCGAGGAGGGAGGAGGGTTCAGGATGGGGAACACATGTATACCTGTGGTGGATTCATTTTGATATTTGGCAAAACTAATACAATTATGTAAAGTTTAAAAATAAAATAAAATTAATTAAAAAAGAAAAAAAAAACCTTCTAGTTCTCAGTAAATTGACATCTAATTGATCTCAAAGGCTCCTCTTTAAGAAAATTGGGGCCAGTGTGCTTGGGAAGATGGGAAGTTTAATCTTTATGGAGAGACAAAAAAAATCAACTATATTTTCACCAAGATTCTGCAGGAAGTATTTCACATTAATAAATGATGTATCTTATGAGAGGTTAATAATAATCTAGGATCAGATAATTAAGTCTATTCATTCAAAATCAGCTTTGTCTCTTAGCCTGTAAATCCACTGATATTTTTTTCCCCTCTTGTCATTTTCAGTCCTGTATTTAGATAGAGCTCTGTTTATATTTTAACTTCTTCTTGTTTAAGGAACTCCCATTCATTTACTCAGACTGAGAAAGAAAATTAGCAAAAAATCGAGGGAACACTTTAAGCAAATGGGCCTACAAACCTCTGAAAACTATTCAGAGAGATAGGAGCAATGGTTCTGGGCTCCTACAAAGAACCTTTGTTGGCCCTGATGGCGTGAGGCTCTTGTTTCTCTTTTCTACCTGGAGACCATAGCTAGTCAGGAGGTGCCAATTTTATATTAGGGTACCATCCTGAGTTCCAAGAATAAGCCATTTATCGAGGGTAGCACACTCACCTATGAACTTCCCAGGGTCCTCTGATGGACAATGAGGACACTTTCTCATTCTTCCTTCCACCCATTACACCCATTATCAAAGGCTGTGACCCCCATTTTTTTTCCATTTGCAATAGTTTTGGGTAAGCCGATTGTTGGACAACACCACTTGTGAAGGCCTGTAAAACAATTAAGTGTATCAATTTTCTATAAGTATTACATACCAGCTCTAAACTTAGTGGCTTAAAACAGCAATCATTCTTGTGGCTTAGGATTTTGCCTTTGGGTAGAGCCTGGCAGGATCAGCTCTTCTCTGTTTCTCTTGACATCTGTTGTGCAGCTTCACGCGGATGAGCATCCCTGTTTGACACAGCTTATTACAGGGTTCAATCACCGGCCAAGTTGGCCCTGGCTGTCAGCTGGGAGCTCAGCTGGAGCTAGGTTCTAGGGGCCTGTGTTCCTCTTCCTTATGGCGAGGTGGCTGAGCCCCAGAGCAAGTGTCTGAAGAGAACCAGTACGGAACTTGTGTAGTCTTCTGGCATCTAACCTCAGAGGTCTTGCATAACGTCACTTCCCTCATAGCCACGCTCTGCTTTGACAGAAGGAGCTGTCACAGTCAAATGAGAGGTAGAGCATGTGGGGTGAATGAAATTGTTGCAGTCATTTGCAGAAAATACAACCCGTCATAACTAATTTTTCTTAAATATTACCTAAAAGTTTTCACTTTTTTGGATTAACAATTACTCTGTCTCTCTCAAGATGTTACCATCAGAGGCAAAGGAACTAGCTTTTGTGTAAGGCAACAAAATTATATCAGAATATAAAAGTAGTATTACTTTATTGTAATTGTTATTTGTTCAGGGGCAAAATTCTTTACTGATTAAGTGGAGATATTAATATATTAGGATATTAAGAACTGCAGACATTCAAAGGCATTTCAGTTTCCTACAGGCAAACATACATACACCGGACCTCACATTACCCTCCCCCCACCACATGCGTGCGCACGCACACACACACCCTGATGCCTGCTTGTCCAACACACACGCGTGCGCGCACACACACACACCCTGATGCTTCTTGTTCTCCAAGCTGGGACACTCAGATTGTGCTCTGAGCATCCCAGAGACCAAGAGCAGGCAGGACACCATCCCATCATCGCCGTACAGACGTCCAGCCCACACACTCATAACACTGACAAAGTTCCTGTCCTCCTCCCCGCAGGGACAGGAGGCAGCAAAGAAAGAAGAGGTGGGGGAGGGTGTGGGACTGAGTGGGGCAGCCACGGAAAGCCGCGAGGAAGGGTCGTTGGGGGCTGCGGCACCTGCAGTCCCTGTGCAGCTGGGGTCGGCAGCTCCCTCACTTCGGCCGCCCAGCTCTCAGCCCCTCCTCTGCTGCTTCGGTCCACCTCCACCCCTCTTGGAGGCGGCGGGTCGTCCCCCTCAGGGGGCGCTACAGGCCCCCAAACTGCCTGCGTTGGTGCCCCCTTCAACTTAGATGGAGTAGGGGTCCCCAGCGGCCTCCCCTAGGGCCGCTCATGGGAGATCTCTGCTTCGCCACTCAGGTTTGGGACCTCTCTCCGTTTCAACGATGGGGAAAGGTGGGAAAAGTTGGAGGCGGCGGCGCCACCTGTCCAGGTGGGCTGTGCGTCTTCCATCACCGCCGGGCTCGAGTTCCTCTGCGCGGCCGGGGGTGTAGCTTCTTCGCCCTCAGCCTTACCCGGCTGGGAGCTGCTCTGTCCCCGACTCCAGGGAGTGGCGATGGGATTTCTACTTGCGGAGGGCTCCTACCAACCACACCTCTGTTTCGCCGAGGGCGCCCGAAGGGAGGGGGCGAGTTGGGAAGGGAAGGGAGCCTGAGCCGGGGTAAAAACCCTGCGCTGAAACAGCAGGGCACGGACGAAGCTTCCAGCTTCCAGGCAGAGAGCTAAGACTGATCGGCAGTGGTTTGCTCCAACAGGAGATTCACCACCACAACGGCCATGGTCCACATGGTCTGCTTTAAAAAAAAAAGCGAACCAAAAAAAAAAAACATGCATCGTGAATAGAGACATGATGGGCTGGGAGCCACGAGATGAAGAATGGAAAGGGTTCAAGTCGGTGAGGGATCAAAAGGGAAGTAGTCAGATTGGGGCTTCTGGATTTGGGAGAAGCTGTGGAATAGAGCCCACTCCCATATTCCTTGGAAAATAATAAAATCTGTTGAAAAAACTATCTCCATCCTGTATCATCCACATCTCCTTCAAAATTAAGTGTCCAGGAAACTTCTAAGCAAGAAGACCAATTTATTTGTATTTCCTGGAAAATGCACAGATTATCCAGCCTGGTACTTTACCTGTTTTTAGTTGTAATTGTCAGAAACCTTTACAGGAAAGTTCTACTTTAGTTGTACTCATCTTTAGTTTTTTTTTTTTTTTTAATTTAAAGGTTATTATTTAAGTTGTACACATGCATTTAAGATAATAGTCTGCTCTTTATTTTTTGGTATGTAGGTATATATTATATTAAGGCAAATCACGATAATAACATTTAGTATAATATCATCCACAGGGTTTACCCGATTCAACCTTTATGTCAGAGGTTATGATTTTATATCATTCCCAGGATTGGTTTAATCAAATAATTGAATCAGATATTTCCATTAGGGTTTGAGAGACTTTTGCCTTCACTTCATAACTTAATCACCATATCTTTCATATCATAACTCTGAAAATTAATCCTCCAATTTGAACTTGAATCTTTTTATACTAATTGAATAACTTTCCTGCTGCTTTAAATAATTAATCAAAGTTCTATATTTAAGCAGAAAGTTTAATTCTTGAAACATGTAAGACTTGTTAAGCCAAAATTCAAAGAACTTTGGGCTTGAATTCTTTCTGTCTTTTAATACTGTCCATGTTGGAAAATATTATTTTGACTTCTATATTTGCTCATATTTTGAAATAAAAATCTTGGAAAGATCTGTTGGCAAATCAGAAGCTTCAGGTAAGAAATGGAACAAATCCTGTCTAAATATGTGCTCTAAATGTGTGCTCTAAATCCTAGTGGTGCTTATTTGGTTCAGGACATAGGAAGAGAGTGATAGAATGAAATTCCTGAAATAAACAGTAAATTATATTTGCTATAAAATTTCAAAACATGTTTATTAGTGGAATTTCTCTTCTTTGAAGCCTTAACATAGCTTAGTTCGTAAAGAATCCGCCTGCAATATGGGAGACCTGAGTTCGATCCCTGGGTTGGGAAGCTCCCCTGGAGAAGGGAAAGGCTACCCTCTCTAGTATTCTGGCCTGGAGAATTCCACGGACTGTACGTATAGTCCATGGGGTCACAAAGAGTCAGACACGATTTGAGTGACTTTCACTTTCACTTTCTGTTCAATAATGACAACCCAAACACCTGTATTTGTATACTCATTGAAAAGAGATAACTTATTTTGTTCCCCTAAAATAATATGAAAATACTGTTCTACTTGTTTGTATATCTTAATTTCTGTGTTATTTCTCTACTTACACAAAGATTTTGTCTTTCCAGAAAGGTAAACACTGGACAAATAGCCTTCCTACTGCAAGCAAAAGTCATGGTGAACAGGAGTGTAAGGATGAAACAAACCTGAGAAAAATTAATGGCCATCTTTGAGAAATATGCTTCTCTTTACTTTGGATGGAAAGATACTCAAAAGATGTGAATGACACAAAGAAGAACTTACTATGTAATTTTTTTTTTTTTATGAAAGAATAGGCTCCTTGCTGAGGGATCATCATTCCATCTCTTAGTTTCATGTCTTCCTTAATGTAACATAAATGCAGTCATGCAATATACAGCCTTTTGGGTCTGACTTCTTTCACTTAGAAAAATGCTTTCGAGGTTCATCTATGTTTTTGTATGAATTAATAGTCCATTCCTTTTTATTGCTGACTATATTCCATTGTATGGATATACGACAATTTGTTTATCCATTACCCTGTTCAAGGCCAAAGGTGTTTCCAGGTTTTATGAATAAATCTACTATAAACTCTCTTCAGGGGATGGTTACAGAGATGGTAAATCTGTGTTGGATCTAGGAGACTAAATTGCAGCTCACCAAATAGAAATGATAAATGAGAGACTTAGAGGTTGGAAAACTAATGAATAAAAATAAAAGAAAAAGTTGAGTTTCAGCCCAGATTCTACCCCTTATTGTTGGGAAGGACATAGACTCAATCTCTTCGTCTATGCAGGGCATTTGCAATAATCAAGGGGGATGCAGCACATGAAACATCCTGTATGTGGAGACACTGTGCTGCGCTGGCCATCATAGTGACTGCAGCTGAATTCATCAAGCACTTTTGGAGCACACCCGGTATGCCAAGCACTGTGTTGGTAGATGTAATAAGAACAGACGACCCATTCCCAGATATAAGCCCAGTATTGTATGGGAGACAAAACTGCAAAAGGAAGAACACAGAGAGTATGATAGGAAGACAGCATATAGATAAAAAGGACAGCCTCTATTGTGCACACTGGGCTGACTATGAGATGGAGATGTGTGCTGCAATACGTAGGTATCAATCCTTAGAGTTAGTGTGAGATACTAGAAAAAGAATAGACTTTGGGATTAAAGAGAATAAGTCCACTACTATTATTTATGTGGCTAATAAATAAGTCAATAGTTTTGGGCAAGTCTCTTCACTTCTCAGAGCACAGGGATTTGCAATTATTAATCAATGTATAAAAATACTTGATACATTCACCCATTCATTCAACAAATATTAACATTATTTTTCATGCAATAGATTAGATAGACAAGGGGGAAATAAAAGCATAAATACATGAAATGAATAATGAATTTTGGATGATGATAAATCATAAATGATGTAAATTTAATAGAGTGATGTGATAATGAGTAACAGAAGAAGAGACATTACAGTGGGTGGATGAAGAAATGTTTTCAAAGAAGGGAATATTTTAGCTGAAATGTGAACGATGGAAAGGATCTGGTTGTGTTCAATGGACTGTTCCATAAACATAACAAAGGAACATTACAGAACCTGTGTTTTTAATCTTAAAAAGTAGGTTATCAATTGTCAGATCTGGGAGAGGTTAGAGATAATTACAACCTGTGATTATTTTATCTTTAAATCTGAGGCATGTATTAAAATGTGAATCCCAGGACTTTCCTGATGGTGTAGTGGATGAGAATCTGCCTGCCCATTAGGGGACATGGGTTCAATCCCTGATCTGGGAAGAGTCCACATGCAGCAGAGCAGCTAAGCCCCGTGCTCCATATAACTACTGAGTCGGAACTCTAGAGGTCGCGAGCTGCAAATTCCAAGCCTGAGTGCTGCCACTGCTGAAGCTCAGGTGCCTGGAGCCTGTGCTGTGCAACAAGAGAAGCCACCATAATGAGAAGCCTGTGAACCACGATGAAACAAGAGTAGCCCCTGCTCGCTGCATCTAGAGAAGGCCCAGGCAAAGCAATGAAGACCCAGTGCAACCAAAAATTAAATTAAAATTTTTTTTTAAAAATGTGAATCCCAGGACTCCGATTCTACATTGCTCTCTTGCCCAACACAGAGCCAAATTCTAATTTCTAAGCTTGGCAAAAATATCCAAATCCAGCTTTCTATCTAAGGCATCATCCTGTTTGGATTCTAAAGAGTCAAATGCAGCCTTAATTTCTCTGCTGGCTTCCCTACTATCTAAAAAGACAAATCCTAAGAAAACACCATGGATTATTATTGATTGGATAGTTTAAAATAATCTCATCTTGAACCCTAGTTGAACCCTGCTTTGTGTCAATAATGTTACTATTAATATCATCAATTTAATCAAAGGGATTTGATTGATATGGTCCTTGTTATCCTATTATCAGATTGCTGCCCTAAAAGACTTGAGTCAGTTTATATTCTTGCCAGCATTGGCTCTGGGTTCCAATAAACCCCAACCGGGAGTGAAAAGAAAGTTTTCAGTCAAATTTTTAGCTTGAAAGAACGGATGCTTACCTTATTTGCATACTTCTACTTAATATCCAACTTCATTCTTTCATCTTCAAGACACTTAACAAAATCTTGAGATTTTGTTCTAATTGTCTTTTCTTAGGCTAAATTCTCTACTATCTTCCTCCCAGTAAGTAGGTTATAGAATTTTACCTGCAAATCTTTAATTCCAGTGGCATGAAAAATTGTGAAGCTATATACTGAGAGGGTTAAATGCAGGTTTGAAGAGGGTTCCTACACTGTGGGCTTTTTCCTGGGCTGTGAGAGGGACTGTCCTTACGAAAATGCTCTCTGAGCGATCTCTCTGTCATCCTTTCCATCTTATTTCCATAAGTACGGAAAATGCTGTCATGTCAATATTCAGAGCAAGTTAACAAAAGTGAAAAAGCCCCTAAAAGTTTTCAGCCCAAGGCAGCCAGTAGGGATGGAGGAGGATCCATTATCTTCCTTTTGCCTAGGAAATACAGGTGCTCTTTCAGGTCTTATATGAACTTTACTCGAGAGATGGGAAGGGGGAACCGAAATAAATGTTTTATTACGTTTAAAATTATAAAAAGGAATACACTGGTATATAAAAAGTAAAACTTATTCCCCTTCCAAACAGTATCCAGGTTAAGTTTAATGTGTTTCTAACAGATTTACATTACATTCTTTAAAAAATGAAATAATACTATCATAAATCATTATAAGGTAATATAATGAACCAGTGCACTCAAGAACCCATCTTTGAAACATTTTGTTATATTTCAATTTTTTATTTGCTCATTAAAAATAAACTTACAATTAAGTTGTTGAATTTTATAACAAAATTGGATCATACTGTTCATATTGTTCTTAATGTGGGTTTTGTTCAATAGTAACTCACTTTTTTGAATATATAGGATTTTTTAAAAGAGAAATTCCCTTTATTTTTTAAAATTTATTTTTAATTGGCAGGAAATTGCTTTACAATGTTCTGTTGGTTTCTGCTGTGTGTGTGTGTGTGTGTGTGTGTGCATGTGTGTGTGCATGTGTGAGTTGCTCAGTCATGTCTGACCCTTTGCGACCCCATGGACTGTAGCCCACTAAGCTCCTTTCCATGGAATTCTCCAGGCAAGAATACTGGAGTGGGTTGCCAGGCCCTTCTCCAGGGGATCTTCCCCACCCAGAGATCGAACCCAGTTCTCCTACCTTGCAGGCAGTTTCTTTACCATCCGAGCTACCAGGGAAGCCTGGCTTCTGCTGTACAACAGTGCAAATCAGCCATAATTATACATATATCACCTTGCCCTATTCTACTGCTCTAGGTCACCACAGAGTGCCAGGCTGAATTCCCAGTGTTACCCAGCAACTTCTCACCAAGTATCTATTTTACACATGGTAACATATATATATCGATGCTACTTTCTCCATCCGTTTCCCTCCCCTGCTGTGTCCACAAATCTATTCTCTGTATCTGAGTCTCAAGTTTCTCAACCCAGGAGGCACATCATAAGCATTTTTTAGGAGCTTCAAAAGCAATACTTACACCCACACCTGGTAAGATTCTGATTCAATTAGCTGGGGAGGGTTAAAAGTCTCCAGATGAATCTAATGAGTTGCCGGGCTTGGAAACTATTGATGTGACTATGCCTCCTTTTTTTTAAAAAAAAATTACTGTTGAGTGTGCGTGAGATACTATACTTTTCTACAACCTATTGATGGATATTTAGGTTAGGTTCAGTTTAACAGCATCTGGCATATTTATCTTTTCTCCCACATGAACATACGTACACTGAGTCCTAATGCAACTGTCTGACCAACAGCCTCTGACTGACAGGAGAAATGCTCCTCAAATTGTAGGACAATACATTTAGTGACCCTGTTCACCTTGACTAGAAGCTAGTTTTGATCATTAGGAATCATGGTAAATTGTGTGAGCTTAGAGTTGATCCCAGGAGAAGGCAATGGCAACCCACTCCAGTACTCTTGCCTGGAAAATCCCATGTACTGAGGAGCCTGGTAGGCTGCAGTCCATGGCGTTGCTAGAAGCCGGACACGACTGAGCGAATTCACTTTCACTTTTCACTTTCATGTGTTGGAGAAGGAAATGGCGACCCGCTTCAGTGTTCTTGCCTGGAGAATCCCAGGGACAGGGGAGCCTGGTGGGCTGCCGTCTCCAGGGTCGCAGAGTCAGACACGACTGAAGCGACTTAGAAGCAGCAGCAGCAGCAGAGTTGATCCCAGAAAAGGCAAGTACCCACTGCAGGTGTGTCTACTCAGGGCCAAACTGCAGGTTACTTTACAGCAGGCCAGCACTCTCTGATGATTTGCGTTCATTTAAGCTCAGTACCACTGCACCTGGGTGCTCAGACTTTTCTAATAGCTCAATTGACTATTTGACTTGAGTGATAGCATCACCAGCTTTACTGCCTCGTGGATTTGATGTTTGGTTGCCTGCTTATGGCAGAGACGTCTCATGGAAGATCGAAAGGAAGTAAGACGTGGGACAAAGAAATACTAGCTTCCTCATTGTGCCCCTAGACATACGGTAAGAGAAAATACTGAATTTAACTGTTCATCCTTACCAAACTTCACACTGCATGCAAATGTGACCTGATGTGACCTTATTCTTTAAAATGTTTGCTGGTGCTCTAAAAACAAACAAAACCTCTGAAAGAAATGCAAAGGAAGGATGTTAAATTCAAATTTAGAAGAATGGAATTTGTATCTAGACTTTAGGTTTCTTGAAAGGCTAGTGCATGTAAATGATTTACTTGAAATGGAATATCAGTTGTATAAAGATAGGCTGAAAATGGTGGTGTTTTTTGAGTTTCTTTATTCTCTCTGTGCCCAGGGTCTTTCCTCTGCTGAGACTGCCTGGCACCAGGACTCTGGCTTTAAATTCCAGTCTGAGCTTCTTTTTGAGAAGGAAAGTAGTACTTCCTAGTACCATGGTCATAATTGCTGTGAAATATGTATTTGAGGCAAAATTCATCTGTCTCAATCCTGGGGAAGGCTTGAATCTGTTTGACTTTATTTTTTAACATGCATTTACTGAGTGCCTGATGTTAAACAAAGCAAGTATGATCGCCTCTTTCATAAAGCTAGCGGTCTGGAGGGAAAATGGATGGAAGCATTACAGAATATCATTCAGAAAAAAAAAAAAAAAACAAACCCAAAGACCTCCCCCCTTCTCCCTGTTTTTACTGTCCTCTCTCTGCTTCCTCCTCTGGCTTCCCTTGATTCCTTCCTCCCTCTCCCCGCCCTACCCCGACCCTACCCCACCCCCACCCTATGAGGATGCAACTGGGGCTCCTAGAGAGAAAGTAACTGAGTCTGTGATAAAATGATGCATGTGTCCCTTTATATAACTGGACCAGGAAGTCTCACAAAACTTGCAAGAAAGAGAAAATATAATTGTCCTGAGTGGGAGACCAGCAACAAGGACAGGGGAATGAATGGTGGGTGAAGGAATGGACTAAACTAAGACGCAGGCTGGGAAGATGGCTGTGTGGGATGAGTGTGGAAGAATGCCAGATTCAGAGATGTGAAATAACAGGTCATGTACTTCATATAAAAAGTATACTTTTCAGTTCAGTTCAGTCACTCAGTTGTGTCCGACTTTGCGACCCCATGAACTGCAGCACGGCAGGCCTCCCTGTCCATCACCAACTCCCAGAGTTCACCCGAACTCATGTCCATTGAGTTGATGATGCCATCCAATCATCTCATCCTCTGTCGTCCCCTTCTCCTGACCTCAATCTTTCCCAGCATCAGGGTCTTTTCAAATGAGTCAGCTCTTCGCATCAGGTGGCCAAAGTATTGGAGTTTCGGCTTCAACATCAGTCCTTCCAATGAATATTCAGGACTGATTTCCTTTAGGATGGACTGGTTGGATCTCCTTGCAGTCCAAGGAACCCTCAAGAGTCTTTTCCAACAACACAGTTCAAAAGCATCAATTCT
>NW_011495018.1:21794155-21794399 GCF_000754665.1 Bison bison bison
TGTTCCATTGCTGCTGCTTCTGGCCTCTGTGGGGAAGGAACTAAGATTCCATCTCTACTTCCTGGCAGAGACTGACCCCATCTCAAGGCCCCTGTGTGCAGGGGGAGAGAAAGGCAAGGTTGATGTGCCAACTCACCAGGACAAGGAACCCTGATGTACTCTTGAGGATCTGACAGGGTGGTCTTAGTCCCTCAGCCTCTCCTGGCTGGAGGCCTGAGTGGACAGGGGGCTGTCGGGGTGACCA
>NW_011495018.1:21794499-21795588 GCF_000754665.1 Bison bison bison
ACCTCTAACCTGGGAAGCACACACAGATCTGGGAAGCAAGAGAAGCACGTGTTAATTCCAGCTTTGCCACTATCTCTCTGAGGTGTGACTTCAGCATGTGACAGTGTGTCTCCATGTGTACTGCCTTTTCAAGGAAAATCATGAAAGTTTTTCCAGCTCTCTGGGTTATGGTGAGAATGATATGAAATCATTACTATGGATATTTTTTTTTGGGGGGAGGTTTAAAAGCTGTATGCAATCCTAAGAAGATGATTTTTTATTGTTTGACTTCAGCATTAATGAGTAAGATTTCATACTAAATGGGAAAAACTGCTCCCTGTCTTCATCACCTCCCTGCCCCCCTCGAAGTCAGCAGCACACTTCCTTTCCTCCCGAGACTCTGTGCTCATGTCCGAACGTAGCTATGAAAGCACTAGCTTTTCCTTAAAGTCCCACAGCCGGTGCCTAAATTCTCCTGAGCAAGGGGAGAACTAAGGTGTGGCCATGTGGCTTGCATGTGTGCCTCCCACCCACAGCCCATCTTTCCTGTTGACAGGAGCAGGCATTTTATCTGCTTTGATTGCAGCCATTGGGGTGGAGTGGTCAAATTGTGTTTAGAAATAAATGGTAAAAATAGCAGTTTATAGGGAAGCTTTTTAAAGATTCCATTTTCTTTGTTCTTAACGCTTCTCCAGCTCTGAGGGAGCAGCAAGGGGTCCATTATGTCTTGGAGAACTGGGCTGGGAGCTGCTGCTTCCAGACCCCAGCAAGCATTTGAAGTCAGGAGTCCTCTGCTCCTGGGGAGGTAGAGGGCTGTGTCTGAAAGGGTCCATGCTTCCAGCACGGTTCCATCACTTGCTTTTCATGGGGGAGAGGATGGGGAGTGCATTACTAGGATATAGGTAGGAGCCATTGTTTGCTGGAGAGCAAGGCTTTTCCCCTCTCAGGCCTCTGTTCCTAAAGAGAGGTTTGGAACTGTGACATTGCTCCTCACTGCTCATGTTCCATTGCTGCTGCTTCTGGCCTCTGTGGGGAAGGAACTAAGATTCCATCTCTACTTCCTGGCAGAGACTGACCCTGTCTCAAGGCTCCTGTGTGCAGGGGGAGAGA
>NW_011495018.1:21795688-21804080 GCF_000754665.1 Bison bison bison
CGGGGTGACCAAGCACTTGTCAGGGTCCTGACAAACTGTGAAAGGGCCTGAACATCTCATAGTTTCCCAGGACCTTGGCAAGCACTCAGGCCAGCGTCTGATCCACAGTGGGTGTTCAATAAATATTTGCTGGTGGAAAAAGATGAATTCCCCTTCCACCAATCCTCACCTCAGTGGGAGGAGACCAAACTGTGCGGCCTGAAGTCCTGCAGAGGGCCATTCCCTGCCGGCCACAGAGTGCTGGCTAGGGCTGGGCCCTACTCTGTAGAAGTCCACATCTGCCGGGTAGCCACAGTCAGCTGCATTTCATCCATGATTTATGTCTTTCACTTATTCCTTCATTTGGAATTTGTTGAGTATTCATTGTTTCAGTGCTGGAGATTCATTAATTCATGAAATGGTTAACAGTCTGTACCCTCCTGGAATTTACATTCTAGTTCAACCAATCTGGACTCTTCCAAATTATGTGACCTCCATAAAGGCTGGCCTACAGGAAAGGGTTTCTCCCTGTGCTGTGAGAGATTACCATTGGTTTTTTTTATCATTGAGGGTAACACAGCAAGTGATAATTCTCATTTCTAGTATGGGCGTGATACTGCTTTGCTTCATATAGCCCATTAGATTCAAATGGGACAAAATTCCATCCCATTAGATGTTTAAGATCGAAAAAAAATTATGCAAATTTAAAATATAGACATCACCCCATATATTTGTATTTAATCTTTGTTTCAAATAAATATTTCCCTCACACTCCCAGCCTCATTTAATACCTCCACCCATGGTTTTAAAACACCCTTAAGGCAACACCAGTGTCTAATTTTTTTGTTTGTTTGTTTGTTTTGTTTCTTTGTTTCCTCCAACAGCAAATAGTGCTGAAAGAGAGAAAAGGCCACCCAATCCAGGTTCTGTCATGAGTGGATGTCCCATCTTGGTAGAATCTGACATTATTCACCCTTGGGTTGCCTAGATTCCTGGTTCTCCTGGTAATTTTTCACTGGGAAATGTTTTTATTTTCTCCCACACCTCTGCTTACTTTTGTTTCCTACTCTTGATTTTCAGTTCCATTATAGTTCCTTTTTATTTTGATAAGGATGCTGCTTCATGAACATCATAGATTTTAGCTGACAGATCACTCTTTGCCCTCCCCTATTTGAGTACAAACCTATTTCCCAGTTAAATTAATTAGGTTCAACTTACAAAAGTTCATGAGGTCATAAGCTGTGTTACTGTGCCTAGTTAAATAGTCAGTTTTAAACAAAAAATGGCATCATACTCCAAAAGTATTTTATGTCTTCTTCCTACTCTATCCCCACTTACCAAAATATCATGGCCATTTTGTGGAATCACTAAAGCATATTTTATGTGGTTTTAAATTTATTTCATGAATTTGTTATGCCAAAACTAATATTGCAGCCTTTGAGTATGTAGGGTCTGTAATTTACTATTTTACATAAAGCAGTAATGAGAAATTTTAGTGCTGCAACATTGACTCTTGCCTAATATTTTTCTTAGGATGAAATGTGTAATTTGAATCTCTGGATCAAAAGGGGGACATAATTTTATTGAACTTTATTTTGGATACCTCTTGCTGAATTCTTTCTTCGAGTATCAATATTTAGAATCTTTTTTTTTTTTTCATGACATGATGGTTTAGCTTAGTTTTTAAATTATCTTAGTGGGAAAAAAAGCTTGTTGCATTTTGAAGTTGCTGAAAAAGTGTTGTACCAGACATGGTTAAGTGAAGAAACTTAGAGTAAACCTTAAAAACAGTTTTTATGGCTGCCATAATTTGAGTTAACTCAAATGTGGACCATCCAATAGAGTAATTGTCTTGTCACCAATATTGTCCAAAGCAATCATTATTTCTTTTGAATCACATCAGATTCATTGACTGGATTGGGATCTTTTCTCTAATTTTTGAAAAACTAGCACCAGTATATATTTTAAAAGGCAGTGTGTTTGTCTGTGTATATAATTATGTATGATGGATATTGATATTGTTATAGCTATAGCTACATACGGTGTTTCTCTTCCTGAATCTTCCTCTTTCTCTTGCAGTTCAATAGTCTTAGGAGGCAAGGGAAATTGAGTGTGTGTGTGTATTTCTTAAGAACTCATTCCATGATGACTTCTAGGAACTTCCCAATATCTTATTTGCCAGTGCTCCCCCTTTCCTTTTCTCTTCTTCCCTCCCTCCTGAGCTTTTTTTCATCCCCACTCCACTTCCTCCCTGCCTTGCTTAAGAAGTTGAATACCTCAGCTTAGTAGTTGACAGTAGATTTTGGCATGAACTTTGAAACAATCTGCACTCATAATTTTATGATTAGAGAACAATTGATTACAACTGATTGCTATGCATAACAGTGATATGTTGGGAGAAAAGAGCAAATTTAGGTTCTTGGAACATAATAAAGATAAAAAGATAAAGACAGGGATCTGAGAGAAACTTGGTTAACTTGAGCCTCATTCCTTAATATTGTAAAGTTGAAAAACATGGAAAGTTTAGTTTTTTTTTCTTTTGCTACAAGTGGGCATTGTAACCCTTTCTGTGCCCATTAGCCTTCAGTTGTTTACCCAATCCTGGGTTAGTAGGGGAGCAGAACTCTGTAAAATCCTGGTGCCATGGTAACTGTGGTCCCTTTTGAATCATCCAGCAATAGCATGCGGATCCTTTACAGAGCCAGGCAGACAAGCTACAGCAGTTAGGAGTAGGTCACTTTGTTCTGTTTATCTTTCATTTTTCAAACAGGGATTTGCATTGGCTAAGAATAAGAGTCAGGGAAGAAACAGCTTCCTCCATATCAAAGTCCCTTATTTAGAGGGGCAGACAAGGTCCCGGCAGGTCTTCTTTCTCCACTTACACTGAAGTGTAGGATTGCTTGCTCCTTGTTTAACTTTGGAGGCTACCCAGAGGAAGTCTACCCTGACACTGAGAATCATGTTGGCTAGAGCCCCAGCTGGTGGACAGGAAATGAGAGGGAGAGCTAAGTCTTTTGAGCCACCTCGATTTGCGAGTCTTCATTGTAGGATAACCTAGACTGTCCTTATTTTCAGAGACACACAGGGATGGGTGTGTGGGTGCGTGTGTGTAAGGGAGAAGAAAGATGGAAGGAGACATAGAGAGGAGGGAGGAAGAGGGCTAGAGTCCCTCTTTTGGGTCTTTTGTTTTGAACTGAAGAAAAAATAAGCAACTTTAAATCTGTATTCTAAGATATTGGAAAATTTCAGCTGCATCACATTATTTAATTTATACAAAAACTAATTTATCATATCCTATGCAGAGCCTCATTTTGCAAAATAAGATTCTGAGACATGGTTTGGTTAAAGCACTCAATTAAGGTCTCACAGTAAGTAAGCAAAAACCCAAACCTAAGGCTACCAGTAAGGTTTACATTTTAATGGTTTGCATTTAAAACTGTATTACTTTTCTATGGCTTGAAGTTGTTTAAGTGATAATTGATCACCAACCTGATATTGGCTATTAAATCTTAGTATTTGGGGATTCTGATTGACCTGGAATAGAAACATTAGTTCTACTTGTCAGGCTCTGCTCTAGATATAGTAAAAACTAAGCAGATAAACAATTCCCAGTGTATTTTCAAAGAGGGTGTATCTTTTCTCTGACAGAAAAGAGAAGATAAAAAGATAACAAAAAAAACTCTACAGTGGGATAAACTATAAATACCATAAAAAAAGAATATACAAAAGCCTATGAAAATCTAGAGCCATGAGGGATTTCTGCTGGAGAGTATGAACCGAAGTCCTTTTACATAGTATGAGTGTGAACAGTAAAAAATGCTCAGGAAAACTGAAACTCAGCATTAAAGAGTCTATAATATGACCTTAAGAATATATATTTTATCCAAAATGTTGTCATTAAATAAATGAATTTGGAGCACTTTGTTTGGAAGGCAAATTTCTAGATACATTGGTAGTAGAGGTTTGTGAAGATGAAATGAGGTGATGCTGGGAGATGAAAAGGGATAACGTTTTCAAAGAGTTCACTGCTAGGTCAATAAATTAGCAATGGCAGTACCAAAGCCCTGATGGCATTTCTCTGGAAACTTTTAAAATCCTGCCTACAGCTCTTTTTAATCACAGACGTGAAAATTAGCATCACTAGAAACTACAAACAGATGAAAGTGGACAGTACAGCTATGACTTAAAATATGGTCTGATCCTGGATTCTCTCCAAGTGCCTTCAAGAAGAAAAGGGGTTATCTTTTATCAGGAGCTATTTATGATTTCCAGAACATAATTGGCAATAATTTGAACCTTTTTCCAGAATCAAAAGCAAGAGGAACTCTTTATTTGACAGTTTGTCCTGTGAACGTAGCACAGTGAAGACAAATGATCACTTTTCAGTGCGGCAAAACTTTTGACGTTTATATTTGACTGGTGTTTGAATTTAACTTTCTGGTACTTCCCGGCCTAAGGCTTGTTCCGAATCTGGGTTGTCACTGCCAGGTAAGCCTTCTCCCTGGTGGACTTGCGGCATTCTGATTGTACTGATTCTCTCCTTTGTCCCCTTAATCCCCCTGTCTGCCCCTCACCAACATCTCAGACAAATCTGAAGAAAAGGAATTTTCTGAGTGGCTATGATTTTACCAGTCAGTCTGACAACTCTAGTGGGCTCCTGGAGACCACAATGGTGAGGTGGCTAAGGATGCCATAGAAAAGAATAAAAGCATCTGAAATAAAGCGTATGAAAACATTCACTGAAATTAACAGGGGAATTGGCTGTCTCCACTTATATAAATCATCTAAGTCTTGGCAAATAGTATTTGTTTTCTATTAAATAGTACTTACTTGTTCCATATTATAATTCTTGAGGTCAGTACCTTTACATTCTGCTTTGCCTTTGTGTGATTCCACTCATGTTTCTGTTACTTCTTTGTTAAATGAGAGTTATATGATGTCTGACTCATTCCTGATTTATATGTTCAAAGAAAAAAAGTATTTCAAATATTTTGGACATCACAGTGAGCAGGAATAAAGATATTAATAATTTAAGATTCTCTATTTTGGGGGACTCCAAAATCATTGCAGATGGTGATTGCAGCCATGAAATTAAAAGACACTTATTCCTTGGAAGGAAAGTTATGAACAACCTAGACAGCATATTCAAAAGCAGAGACATTACTTTGCCAACAAGGGTCCATCTAGTAAAGGCTATGGTTTTTCCAGTGGTCATGTATGGATGTGAGAATTGGACTGTGAAGAAAGCTGAGTGCCGAAGAATTGATGCTTTTGAACTGTGGTGTTGGAAAAGACTCTTGAGAGTCCCTTGGACTGCAAGGAGATCCAACCAGTCCATCCTAAAGGAGATCAGTCCTGGGTGTTCATTGGAAGGACTGATGCTGAGGCTGAAACTCTAATACTTTGGCCACCTCATGCGAAGAGTTGACTCATTGGAAAAGACCCTGATACTGGGAGGGATTGGGGGCAGGAGGAGAAGGGGACGACAGAGGATGAGATGGCTGAATGGCACATGAGTTTAAGTAAAAACCAGGAGTTGGTGATGGACAGGGAGGCCTGGTGTGCTGTGATTCATGGGGTTGCAAAGAGTCTGACACGACTGAGTGACTGAACTGAACTGATCCTAGGGAAATACCAATATCCAACCAAAAACCATTCTATAGTTTGTGTTAATGGGAAAACAAATGTATCCCAGAGTGGGTTCCATAGGGGTTCCATATAGAAATGGATCCCATAAACAAATTATAAATAAATAAATTACATTTGGGAAACATTGGATTAAGACCTTTTTGTTAATACTGTAGGATTACCAAAGGCTTTAATATGGTAATTTGCATTAAAATCCTCTGATTAATTTTTTCTAGGTCATCTTACAGGATGATTGTTCTGTGAAACCCACTGGAAATAGCTTGTTCAGATGGAATTTTTCTTACTGTTACATTAATATTAAAAAATAAGATCAAACATTATAGTTTGAAAATGACAGTTTTATCTTAATGGTTCCATCAGAGAGATTTTTGAATCAAAGGTAGCTTACTGCCCAACAGTCATTCTTTATTTTTTCCCCAAAATTATTTTCTAACAGACTTTGGCTTTTTTTAGGGGATGTGGTTTTAATTCTCTTACCTTTTGCTGGATATTTATTTTCTAAGTTTCTTACATTTAAGCCTATCCAAGTAACTAATTCTGGAGAAAGAAAAATGAAAAACCTATTAAGAGGTTTCTGGGAAATATTGCAATTTCTAGTAGGAAGGAAAATATGAAGGAAGACCTCTTAGACGTCAATACTTCCCCCACCTTTTTGCCTTGAATGTCTTTGGCATTGTGTGAAGTGTTATCTTGGGAAGGTAAAAAAAAAATCCAATGAGTAGAAAACTGAATTTTAGTTTGTTGATAGTCACAACACTACTGCACTAATTCTGGAATCACCTTCCTCCAAATGGTATGTTGTACAAATGATCAATGTCCTTAGGTTTATGGAACTACTCAACTACTTTCCTGTGACTTTTAGTTGAAAACACCCTAATACTAATTTTCTTTTGTTCTTAATTGTAACTACTACTCTCTAGTTCATTTCTTAAATTTATGCTCCTCAGGTTGAAAGTGTTTCAAAGAAGCAAAGATCTTTCCTTGAAAATGTTTTTATAAGTGCCTGAGTTTGGTTTGTTTTCATTTTTCAATTCAAACTGAAGAGTGTTTTAAGAGTATTCTCCTTCCACCCTATGTTCCCTAAGATTTTTCAGGTTGGTGTTTGTCCCATTCCCTCACAAGAAACAGACAAAAGAAAAAATTTTGATGGCATACACTATACGGGTCTAGCTAATTAACCAGAGCAAATATTCATTTTATAATATTATAATAGTACAGTAATTACTGCTACATTAAGTTGTAAGCATCTTCCTGCACTTCACATAGAATTTGAGTAGCAAAGACTACGGAGAAGGCAATGGCACCCCACTCCAGTACTCTTGCCTGAAAAGTCCCATAGACGGAGGAGCCTGGTGGGCCACAGTCCATGGGGTCGCTAAGAGTCGGACCACACTCAGTGACTTCACTTTCACTTTTCACTTTCATGCATTGGAGAAGGAAATGGTAACCCACTCCAGTGTTCTTGCCTGGAGAATCCCAGGGATGGGGGAGCCTTGTGGGCTGCCGTCCATGGGGTCGCACAGAGTTGGACACGACTGAAGTGACTTAGCAGCAGCAGCAAAGACTAAGCTTGCATGGAGCTTTTGAGGAACACATCCACTGAATTGGTTGAGGTTTGCCCTTTATTCTCTGTGCTGTTGCTGTCTTTCCTAATAGCTGGGCAGCCAGTTTGCAAGAGGGTTGTCAGGAACTGGGTTGTACTTTCCCCAGGTCTTGAGGGAATCAGTACATAATGATGTATAATTTAGGATTCAGGGAATGCAAATTGAGATAAACTAAAAAGCAATTGTAGACGACTTAGGATCTGTTAATTTATGGCCCTTTTGTGCATAGTGGATAATGCATCCTTTGTCATCTACTCAAATTAAGTAACATTCATATTCCCAACACTACACCTGGCACAAGATTGTCTTATCCTAATTAATACACCTTGAAAGAACCTGGAGTGGCCATATTTGCTTTATTAGAATATGAAAAGCTAGGAAAATAGAAGCAGAAACATGGGTAAATTTTTTCTACCAATCTACCTGCTATGCAGTGGTATATCTAGTGTTTTTGACAACAGAATGCATCATTTTTGATAGGCCCCTCATCTATGTAACAAAATTATTTTATTAATGATTATATAAAATGAGCAATAAAAATAGTGACCCAAGTACAGAGTGAATTTCTTCATTTATCAAGTTTTATATGTATAATCATAATAGTAAAAAAAAATTATACTACAGAAAGTAAGTAGCTCAGACAGTAAAGAATCTACCTGCAATGCAGGAGACCCGGGTGCAATCCCTGGGTCCAGAAGATCCTCTGGAGAAGGGGATGGCAATCCTCTCCAGTATTCTTGCCTGGAGAATCCCATGGACAGAGGAGCCTGGCAGTTTACAGCCCATGGGGTCACAAAGAGTCGGACACAACTGAGTGACTACCACTACCACTACTACTACAGAAAGTAAAAAGAAATTAATGCTTTGCAATGACATTAATGTATTTTTTTAAAAAGCTTTCATCTGTGTATGAATGTGTGATAACACTGAATAAAAACATTAGTTTGTTTTTTCAAGATTTGACTTCTGCAGATTTGTTAATGACCATATAAAGTTATTTTTCCTTTGTATATCCTTGTTCAATAGTCTGTAACTCCATTTGGTACTTGACTTTGCTGCGAGTGTGTGCTCAGTCACGTCCAACTCTTTGTGACTTCATGGACTATAGCCCACCAGGCTCTTCTGTCCATGGGGATTTTTTTGGGCAAGAATACTGTAGT
>NW_011495018.1:21804180-21806683 GCF_000754665.1 Bison bison bison
TATATATATATATATCTATATATATATCTATATATATATATATCTGGTAAATATAAATATCCTTAGGTAAAATTTTAAACCAAACATAGTTTGCCATAGATTATTAAGTATCCCAAATTACAAACAAATCAAGAAATTTCATGTCTTTTGTTCTTTTGAGTTTTATTTCTAGTGGCTTTCAAAGGTCTCTGCAGTTAAAAAATTCTCTACTAAAATATCCATACCAGAGAATTCATAATAAGTTTATTTTTTTAGAGTTTATTTTTTTTTGCAAATATTCATAGAGCCTAAATAATAGCAAACATTGAAATTTTATTCATTTATTTAGAATATCCAGTTCTAGAGTAAGTACTTAAAGCATACAGATACTGTCTATTTGAATTTTTCTGTCATTGTTAGTAGTTACTTTCTTTTTAGAACTTTTAAAATCATGCCAAGGTATTGTTTTGCAAACCCTGGAATCTCCCACATGAAATCTGAAACTGACCTTCATACACAGTGGGCAATGAGAGACCAAAGAAAGAGACCACTCCAGATTAGTAGGTGGGAAACCTTGTAAGGGAAACTTACATATGAGGGTAGACCTGGGGGGCCAGAAGACTAAGATATCTGTTCCTACTGCCAGAATCTTCATATAGAGGCCTTAACTGGGTTCTGCTGCTGCTAAGTCGCTTCAGTTGTGTCCGACTCTGTGCGACCCCATAGATGGCAGCCCACCAGGCTCCCCCGTCCCTGGGATTCTCCAGGCAAGAACACTGGAGTGGGTTGCCATTTCCTTCTCCAATGCATGAAAGTGAAAAGTGAAAGTGAAGTCTCTCAGCTGTGTCTGACTCTTCCGGACCCCATGGACTGCAGCCCACCAAGCTCCTCCATCCATGGGATTTTCCAGGCCAGAGTACTGGAGTGGGGTGCCATTGCCTTCTCCGTAACTGGGTTCAGTCACACATGTTGTGCAGATAATTTTAACAACACATTGCTCTCTCAAGGCTGTATTCTGGAAAAGAGCTCCCTGTGTGGGAACAATGGGCAGGCTGTATATTCCTAGGACAGAGGAGAGGCTGAGGAGCCTCTAATTGTCCAGGTCTAGCCCTTTGGTCAGAGAAGGCAATGGCACCCCACTCCAGTACTCTTGCCTGGAAAATCCCATTGACGGAGGAGCCTGGTGGGCTGCAGTCCATGGGGTCGGGAAGAGTCAGACACAGCTGAGAGACTTCACTTTCACTTTTCACTTTCATGCATTGGAGAAAGAAATGGCAACCCACTCCAGTGTTCTTGCCTGGAGAGTCCCAGGGACGGGGGTGCTTGGTGGGTTGCCGTCTATGGGGTCGCACAGAGTCGGACATGACTGAAGCGACTTAGCAGCAGCAGCAGCCCTTTGGTCAACTAGAGATCACATCGTCTTGATCCTTTTTGTTGTTCAGTCAAGTCGAACTCTTTGCGAACCCATTGATGATCTCCTTTAAAATGTGACATTTGCTTTCCTTCATCTCTGCAAATCCTACACCGTTGCTTCTCAAAGCTAGTTTTCCGATACTAAGTCATAGCTTGTTCTTTCTTTCTTTTTTTTTTTTTTTTAATTTTATTTTATTTTTAAACTTTACATAATTGTATTAGTTTTGCCAAATATCAAAATGAATCTGCCACAGGCATACATGTGTTCCCCATCCTGAACCCTCCTCCCTCCTCCCTCCCCACACCACCCCTCTGGGTCGTCCCAGTGCACCAGCCCCAAGCATCCAGTATCGCGCATCGAACCTGGACTGGCAACTCGTTTCTTACATGATATTCTACATGTTTCAATGTCACTCTCCCAAATCTTCCCACCCTCTCCCTCTCCCACAGAGTCCATAAGACTGTTCTATACATCAGTGTCTCTTTTGCTGTCTCGTACACCAGGTTATTGTTACCATCTTTCTAAATTCCATATATATGCGTTAGTATACTGTATTTCTGTTTTTCCTTCTGGCTTACTTCACTCTGTATAATAGGCTCCAGTTTCATCCACCTCATTAGAACTGATTCAAATGTATTCTTTTTAATGGCTGAGTAATACTCCATTGTGTATATGTACCACAAGCTTGTTCTTTCTTATTGCCAATAGCCACATGTGGAAATGCATGTGGTGATGATGGTGAGTGTGAAGAGTACAAGAAATAAACAAGACAATGGGTCAGATAAAAAGCTGTTGAATACATGTGCTAGCAGAATTGCTTTAGCAGTTTATGATGCTAACTTTTAGTGACAACATTATTTAAGTAATCCAATATTATTCGAACTTCTAAAACTTTGAATTGTTTTTTGAGAAGCTTATTTATTTTTGGCTTGTTTCATTTTCTTCCTAATTCTTAGCAAAGATTCAACTTCACCATAAGATAAGGGCCTCTGTCATTTATTAACCCTTAGACTTCCCTGGTGGCTCAGACGGTAAAGCGTCTGCCTACAAGGTGGGAGACCGGGGTTCGATCCCTGGGTCGGGAAGATCTCCTGGAGAAGGAAATGGCAA
>NW_011495018.1:21806783-21807634 GCF_000754665.1 Bison bison bison
GCAGGGTGACAATATACAGCCTTGACGTACTCCTTTTCCTATTTGGAACCAGTCTGTTGTTCCATGTCCAGTTCTAACCGTTGGCTTCCTGATCTGCATATAGGTTTCTCAAGGGGCAGGTCAGGTGGTCTGGTATTCCCATCTCTTTCAGAATTTTCCACAGTTTATTGTGATCCACCCAGTCAAAGGCTTTGGCATAGTCAATAAAGGAGAGATAGATGTTTTTCTGGAACTCTCTTGTTTTTTCGACGATCCAGCGGATGTTGGCAATTTGATCTCTGGTTCCTCTGCCTTTTCTAAAACCAACTTGAACATCTGGAAGTTCACGGTTCACATATTGCTGAAGCCTGCCTGGAGAATTTTGAGCATTACTTTACTAGTGTGTGAGATGAGTACAATTGTGGGGTAGTTTGAGTGTTCTTTGGCATTGCCCTTCTTTGGGATTGGAATGAAAACTGACCTTTTCCAGTCCTGTGGCCACTGCTGAGTTTTCCAAATTTGCTGGCATATTGAGTGCAGCACTTTCACAGCAGCATCTTTCAGGATTTGAAATAGCTCAACTGGAATGCCATCACCTCCACTAGCTTTGTTCGTGGTGATGCTTTCTAAGGCCAACTTGACTTCACATTCCAGGATGTCTGGCTCTAGGTGAGTGATCATAACGTCGTGATTATCTTGGTTGTGAAGATCTTTTTTGTACAGTTCTTCTGTGTATTCTTGCCACCTCTTCTTAATATCTTCTGCTTCTGTTAGGTCCATACCATTTTTGTCCTTTATCGAGCCCATCTTTGCATGAAATGTTCCCTTGGTATCTCTAATTTCCTTGAAGAGGTCTCTAGTCTTTCCCATTC
>NW_011495018.1:21807734-21808417 GCF_000754665.1 Bison bison bison
AAGGAAATGGCAACCCATTTCAGTATTCTTGCCTGGAAAATTCCATGGATGGAGGAGCCTGGTAGGCTACAGTCCATGGGGTTGCAAGGAGTCGGACATGACTGAGCGACTTCAATGTCAATGTCCACCACATAAACCCATCACTAAGTTGAAAGTCAAAGCAGTGCTGTAGGCTAGAACACAATTTCTTTTTAGTGACTGGATTTGCATAATAATACCAATAAACATTTACAGGTTATAAATTATGAAGTGAGAGAAAAAGGGAAGAGGAGTCCTTCTTATTTCCCAAGGGTGAAGAAAATTATTTTGATCCTTATTATTGATAAATCTATTGTAGATCTAGAAGCAGAGTTTATTCAGCAAAAGGTACACAAAGGCAATAAGTTTCTTTTTTTATGTTGCCAAATAGGCTTTGTCAAGATATTTTAGAAAATAGAGAGCAGCTTGCTATACTAAAAAGAATAACAGATGAGGGAATTATTCCTGACCTCTTCTTGTGGCTCCATCATTGATGAGTTCAGTTCAGTCGCTCAGTCGTGTCCAACTCTTTGTGACCCATGAATCCCAGCGTGCCAGGCCTCCCTGTCAATCATCATCTCCCAGAGTTCACTCAAACTCATGTCCATCGAGTCAGTGATGCCATCCAGCCATCTCATCCTTTGTCGTCCCCTTCTCCTCCTGCC
>NW_011495018.1:21809017-21826091 GCF_000754665.1 Bison bison bison
CTTGGTATCTCTAATTTCCTTGAAGAGGTCTCTAGTCTTTCCCATTCTGTTTTTTTCCTCTCTTTCTTTGCATTGATCGCTGAGGAAGGCTTTCTTATCTCTCCTTGCTATTCTTTGGAACTTTGCATTCAGATGCTTATATCTTTCCTTTTCTCTTTTGCTTTTTGCTTCTCTTCTTTTCACAGCTATTTGTAAGGCCTCCCCAGACAGCCATTTTGCTTTTTTGCATTTCCTTTCCATGGGGATGGTCTTGATCCCTGTCTCCTGTATAATGTCACGAACCTCAGTCCATAGTTCTGTGACCAAATCACCTTCTATCACTGAAAACTAGTTTCTCAGGATTATATGTGAGATCCAGACTGGAAAGTTTTCAATCTTTTTCAGATCAACATTCTATGATATGTCTGTCTTGTCTTAAAAATCCCCAAACAAGGCGATTTCATACCTTCTTCATTAAGGCATACTTCAATTTTTGTAGTTTGTGAGAAGCTTGTGTATTCCTAAGTAGCTTAGGATATGAGCTAAAAGGGAGATGCTAGATAAGGGAGAATTTGAAGGAACCCCCATCTGTGCTACTTACTCAGCTGCTCTATCATGTCCTTGGTGTATGGAGAATGGGTGGTATATTGGTTAAGCACACGGGTGCTGGAATCCTACGTCTAAGCTGGAATTCAGGTTTTTCATTTACATATCATCTGACCTTGGATGTGTTATTTGACCTCTTGGGCTTAGGTTTTCTCAGTGAAATTGGGATAACTAATATACCTGTCACATGAGGTAGTTGATATAAATGGAGAGAATCCATAGGAATAGCATGTTTCTCATGCTTTTCATGAATATTTTGTTTTCAGAACATCTTGTGGTGCTAACTGTGCTTATGCCACAAAGCTTCCCTTTGATTCTTTGTGTTGACTTCAGTCAAGAGAGCTCTATGAGTTACTCTTTCAGTTTGA
Organism: Bison bison bison; assembly: GCF_000754665.1. Taxonomy (NCBI): domain Eukaryota; kingdom Metazoa; phylum Chordata; class Mammalia; order Artiodactyla; family Bovidae; genus Bison; species Bison bison. The sequence goes on from NW_011495018.1 coordinate 21,809,971, forward strand.
CAAGTTGTTAAAAACAGTAATATATTCCTTTATGGTACGAATACTTATGCAGCATTTTAAGCTGTGATCCTCACAGCTTAAAGCAATAGTGGAACTGAGGAATGTCTATAAATCCAGTTTCCTTTTGCCTAATTAAAGCAAATCTGTCTGTGTGATTTCATGTTTATGGGTGTCATAAATCAAATGTTCAGTACCATGTGAGATTCAGAGATGATAGAAGGGATATGTGGACAAGTGGACACTAGACAGGCTGTCCCTCTCTTACAGGGATTCTGGGATGTTCACTGAAAAAAAGGATACAACCTGAACATGTAAACAGGGCTGAAACCTAGAAGAAAGCAGATTTTGATTTGTGCAAAAGTATTTTTTAGGTTGAAAGGGTCCCTGCCTCCTAGGGTTAAACATCTGCCAGGCTTTCCCCCCACCCCTATTTTAAAATACTATTTTAAATCCCTATTTTTCCCCCCAATTTTAAAATCTTATCTCTCTCCTGTCCTTAAATCCCCATTCTTCAAGGCTATCAATTCTGTTTCATTTACTGCCCTTCGTGTTTTCATTACTATGTAAAGAATGCTCCAAAACATGCATTTAAATTTTTATGTACTACTTGTTTTATTATACTAATAAATTCTCTTTTTGTTTGCCAATGGCCTGTAGTGGATATGAGAGTTTATATGTAAATTAAGAAAACACTTTGTCATTTTCATGATACAGAGCTGTATATATAAGAGCTAACAATTGCTGGTTGAAAGAGAAGGCGAGCTGGAAAGTGAGTTTCTCTTCAGTTATTTTTGTAGGTCAGTCCTCCAGGGTTGCTGTCTCCTAGGCTCCAGTGTGGTGGAGTACCTCAGCACTCCAGCAGAAAGAGGGGCATCTCTTCCTTTCTACACGGTTCCTCTTTCCTACCCAACCATGATACAGATAAAGACTCATATAGTTGAAGCAGTTCAGGTTCTGTGAAGAAATGCAGCCTTTTCACAGGTAGGGTGGTTTTGAAACCTGGTTTGAAACCTATTGATTTTAATAAGGGCAGGTTAAAAATTATTGTCTGGGCCTCATACAAGAAAAGAATGATTAATAAAAAAAAGTGGTAGAAATAGGGTTTTCTCATCAGAATGGTTTTAAAAGTATACACGTTATCTGCTTTGCATTCAAGTCCTAAGAAACTTGCTTTCCTAAGGATTTGTTTGATAGCAACACAGCAATTTAGGAGCACTGCTGCACTGAGTAGAAATTTCTCAATCCTTTCCTTTGTTAAACACACAAAAAGTCAGGCATATGCATAGAGTTTCAAAGATAGTTTCACTGACAGACAGACTTACTTGGAGACATGCATGTATAGCCCCAGAAATACCGTGAGATACACAGTCATATTCCAGGATGCCCACTGGCACAGGCACGGAGAATAGACATACATATTCACAACACAAGTGCGCAGATACACATACACACTCACAACATAGGTGCACACACACAGACATAAAGGTATACACAGATAGATATAGGAATGCAGATACACACAGCACAAAGACAAACACAGGTACAGATGCACACACGAAGACTTGTGTAAACACAGCTGTAAGCACGTAGAGTTGCCCATAATAAAAATATCCAAGGGTTCACACATAGAATCATCTTTATAGTGATACAGAGAGACCAGTCAGGAAGCCATAAACTCACATAAATAGAGAGAGACAGCCAAACTGACCTTGGAAGATTTTTCCTGTTGGCCCTGAACAAGGTCATGGAATATCATGGGATCATCTGCTGCCTCTCTCTGGAAATGATTTGGCCCAACTCAATGCAAGCTCATGGATCCCTCACTGAGATGGGTGTCATAGAAGCTAGGGTGGCAACTGTAGCCTCAAAGGAGGAAAATACTCAACATATCAATAAAAAATGAAATTGCATTATTTTATTTTATTTTATAACTTTACAATATTGTATTGGTTTTTCCATATATCAAAATGAATTGTCCCACACAGGATTGAGTGCGAAGGGACATATGAATAGCAGACTAAGAAACCCCCAAAATGATAATTAACAATATCTTTGAGTGGCATCATACATTACCCATTTGTTTTCATTCCTTCAAGCTCATTTTATTGTACCTATATTTATAGGTAGCTTTATAGGTTATAGGTAGCTTTATAGGTTTGATTTTTAATCTTACCTACTCTTCTGAGCAACTCAATTAGATAGGTGGATTTATTATCTTCATATTATACTTTGAGATTGAAACTGACATTATGATTATTCTTAACTTATAGATTAAAAATAAATCATTCAGAGAGATGAAGTACCCTATTCAAGGATATCCCAGGAAAAACTCAATTCCTAGTTCAGAGTCAGTTTCACCATTACAATGAGCTGTATACAACTTGATAAGTTATAATAGGAGAGAGATAACTTAGATACTAAACCTAGCTCTAGACATAAAACATCAGTATGCATGCTTAGGTGACTTAAAATAAAGTTTTAAACCCCTAGAAGACAATAGCATGCTTAGTTACTCAGTCATGTCCAACTCTTTGTGACCTCAAGGACAGTAGCCCACTTGGTTCCTCTATTCATGGAATTCTCCAGGCAAGAATACTGGAGTGGGTAGCCATTCTCTTCTTCAGAGGATCTTCCTGACCCAGGAATCTAACCTGAGTCTCCTGCATTGCAGGCAGATTCTTTACCATCTGAACCACCAGGGAAGCCCAAGAAAACAATAGGTGAGCGCATACCAAAATATGTGCAACTACGTTTGGTCACATGGATATTTGGAATTGTCTTTTAAATCTCTCCTTTATGTTGGACTCTAGGGGATAGCTGTGTGCTCAAAGGCTTGGTTGTAAGAACTTCTGCCAACCAGCCTGCGAGTATGGATTTATTGAGCCATTATCGTGTGCTTTTCTCAGAGGCTGAATCTGTGGTAGATACAAATGAGAATCTCTCTACTTGAATAGCTTCAGTTTTTATTTAAGAGACAAGTAGTGATTAGAAATTATAGAATGATTAGACAAAGATAAATCAAAGATGACAGGTTGAGGCTAAAGAGATTAATTCAGAATACAGATAAATTTTATTGATTTTAATTTAAGTGAATTGCTTTAAATTAAATGGAATCACTTTATAACATATAAAAATAAAGATTTTTAGAATAGAAATACAGATTCCTAATGATATTTTTATTTTTGTACTTTCAAATGATTAGCACATCTGGGTTTATGTTCCCATGTGACTAAGATTGTTAGGAACTGCTCTGGTCTCCATATTTTCTATTGACTTAGTTTGGTTCCACTTCACCCATTTGGGTTACCTTTCTGGCACTACTGGTCTATGGGTTTACCATCTCTAATTAAGAAGTAATGAAGTCCAGACCCAGTGACTGATGTCTTGGGAGTTGAGGGAAGAGAAGGTCAGTGAGGTCTGAAATAGTCAAGGGAGGTCTCACAAGGAAGTGGGAACTAAATCCTCTTGTAGAAGATTGAGGACTTAGACAAGGGAAGGGGTATATGCAGGGTCCTTGAGAGCAGAGTTCCTGAGAACATGCAGAAAAAACTGAATGAAATTTAAGTTCCAGATGGATTAAAGTTTTCCAAATGGAAATCAATATTTGAAACTTTAAGGAGACAATATTAGAATTTGGAAAGATGTTTTCCCTCTACTCAGAAAAATCACAAATAAAAAATTATGTTTGATGTTTCCTAAAAGTAAAAAAAAAAAAAAATTGATCCAGTGTATTATGTGGGTTTTTATGTGTTGGATATAAATTTACATAATAGACCTAAATTATATTTTCACATAATATTCGATATTAAATTTCATATACACATCGTATGGCCCTTAAAAAAACTGTAAGGGGCACAATATTAAAATGTCTTTCAGAAAAGCTGATTCTGTGATGGGCAAAACTAATGTAATTCAAATACATATCCTTATGTAGTAGCTGATTTTGATCTATAATGAAATGTAAATGCTGAGGAAAAAATATTTTGATCCAAAAATAAATCACAGATTTAGAATACAGTGGATTCCTTATATTGAATGAAATTGGCAAATAATTATATGATGTACAGAGAATTCCTACAAATCAATATGAAAAAGGCAGGTTGATGAAGAGGCACAAAGTAGTGAAAATACCATTCAAGGAAAAGGAAACAAATAGTAAAGTTATGAAAGCATACTCATCTCTTAAACTAATGTTGCTGTTGTTCAGTCACTAAGTTGTGTCCAACTCTTTGTGACACCAGGCTTCCCTGTCCTTTACTATCTCCAGGAGTTTGCTCAAACTCATATCCATTGAGTCAGTGATGCCATTCAACCATCTCAGAATTTGCCTGCAGTGTAAGAGCTCTGGGTTAGATCCCTGGGTTGGGAAGATCCCCTGGAGAAGGGAATGGCTACGCATTCCAGGATTCTTGCTAGAGAATTCTATGGACAAAGGAGCCTGGCAGGCTACAGTCTATGGGCTGCAAAGAGTCAGAGATGACTGAGTGACTAACTTAAACTAATAGGATTATATAAATTGAAACACCAGTGAAATGTCATTCTGTAATAATTGTAGTTTTAAAATTCCAGACAGTTAGCAAGGATAGGATGTGAAAAGACGGTAACTCTTACAGGCTGCTGGTAGGAATGTAAATTGGTAAAATCCTTTTGAACTTTTGCATGTTTTATAAAGTTGGACATTCATTATAAACATTTGCACAAGGAATCACGTGTGTGTGTGTGTATACACAAATCTCCTAGAGAAATTAGTTCATATTTACACAAGGAATCATTTGGATTCAATGTAGAACTGCATGTAAAACCCAAAATAATTAGAATTTAATGTTCCTCAGCAAGACAATAGCTAAATAATTGGTCGCAGACACACTCGAGGGGAAAAAAAAAACAACCTATACCATAGTGAAAATGAATGGGCTAGTACTACATAGCTTAACTTACCAAATGAAAATCAAGGTTAGGAGAAAAAAATCAGTTCCAAACAATATATATTGTGTGTACTATTTATACCAAATATTAAAACATGCAATACACAGCAAAGAATCCTATAAAAGACTGAATAAATGTAGCCTGTTGGGAGGAGATATTTTAGCCTAGAAATATTTTTTTGTTACATAAGATAAGACTGGCCTGATCTGATTCAGAGACTCAGGAAGTCCTAGAATGGGGCAGCCTGTGAAATACTGGCTTTTTTTTTTTTTTTAATTGGAGGTATAGTTGCTTTACAATGATGTGTTAGTTTCTGCTGTACAAAAATTGAATCTGCTTTATGTATACATATATCCCCTCCCTCTTGGACCTCCCTCCCTTCCTGATCCCACCCCTCTAGGTCATCACAGAGCAGTGGGCTAAGCTCCCTTCGCTATACAGCAGGTTCCCACTAGCTCTCTATTTTATATATAGTAGTGTATATATGGGCTTCCCTTGAGTCTCAGCTGGTAAAGAATCTGCCTGCAATGCAGGAGACCTGGGTTCCATTCCTGAGTTGGGAAGATCCCCTGGAGAAGGGAAAGGCTACCCACTTCAGTATTCTGGCCTGGAGAATGCCATGGACTGTATAATCCATGGGGTCGCAAAGAGTCAGACATGACTGAGCAACTTTCACTCACTCAGTGTATATATGTCAGTCTTCCAATTCATCCCTTCCCACTCTCTGCCGCCCCATGTTTAAAATGCAGGACTAGAGACACAGATAGGCTCTTTTGTGGAATTTTGAAAACCACTCTACTTTCATTTTCTGCTCAAGCAGCCATTGCCACTGTCTTCTTTTCAAAGCTGTTACCTGGGGGGAAATAGCTGTTATAGATTCATGTGTAAGACACCATTCATGTATGGTTACAAAACATTATCTGAAGAAAGATGAAAGTCTTTGTAGAGCAGTCAGCTCTGAGGGATAAAGGAGGAGTAACGAGCCATTTTTCATTCTTCTCTCACCTGGGGGGAAGGTTTAAAAACTCACTCAAGATCATTCACTCAATCAGATAAACACTCCCTATCGCTTGGATGTTTTCAGCGGCCTCTTCAGTTGCTCTTTCTGCCTTTGTGGCTGACCACGGTCTGCTGCCCTCATAGCAGATGAGTCTCTTAACAGCACAGCTCTCAGTTTATACCCAGATTCTGCCCTCTCCCACATCTGGCTTCACAGTCTTTTGCTGGTCTTACTACCTGCTCGTTCCACAGGTGTGCGCTAAGAGCCAGTGTTGTGCCAGCTTCTTTGTGTGCAGAGGACTTGAGACAAAAGTGGGCAAAGATGCTTTCCTCAGAGCACTTTCATTCCAGATGGGCTACAGACAGCAAACAATGAAACCACAAATGGGTGACCACGCACGACACAAAAGCTAGGCATTTAATAAAGTAAGTGTGACAGTGAGTGATGGGGGCATGACTATGTGTGGTCAGGGAGGACTTTTTGAGAAGATGACATCTGAGCTGAATTCACAGAGGAAGCAGGAGCGATGCAGACATCGGTGGGATTGATGTCTCAATTTTCTTTCTTTCACTCTGACCTAACTGGCCACTGTATCCTAATTGTGTTCTATTCCTCCTGACAGCTATTTTTTGGCCCATGCTGTTTCCTCTTTCTAGAATATTTCCTCCAATCTCTGCCTGTGGTCACTCCACAGCCCACTTTTGAGATGCCACTTCCTCCTTGAAGAAGAAGAAAAAGAAGGAAGATCCTTACTGATCCCCTGCACCAAGCCAAGTACCATCTGTCTTATTCCTCAGAATTCAGCATTAATGGTGGTATCTTCTCTCGTTCAGTTAGGATTACATGTGATAGAAGCTCAACTGATTTAAGGATAAGTGTATAATTGCAAAATGTATTGACTGTAGGATGAGCAGGGGTGGAGCCAGTTCCAGGAATACCTGTGTGTTGCCATCTGTCGAAACGAAAGTGATTCTGTGAGTTGCCCCTTGCCTGCTGTAATTCTTAAAGCATCACCCCAAAGGTGCTTCTTTGCCTCAGTAGCAGCAGTTTCTTGCCATTTTGGCAGCAGCTGGATCCTGTCTGCAAGTTTTTCGACACATAAAGAATCCACTTCTTGATTCTTGCCTTACTCACTTTGACCCTCATGGCCCTGCTGGATACCAGTACCAGCTGCCTGGACCCATCTAAAGTCTGAGTCCCAGGTCCATGTAATCAGTCTTCCAGGTTCTAAGATCCTTCATCAGGTGGCAAGCAGCCTCTCCTCAGATGTCTGGGTCTTGTCCCACCATGTGCCTCTGGATTGAGTTTCAGCTCTCTTCTTCATTTCTAAATTGTAATAATTCCAATTTCCACTCCTTGCTTCCTCATCCTTAGGGGTGAAGTGCTTCCTCATTTGCTATCTCATTAAAATTGAATGTCTTTTTTTAACACTGTGAGTTACCTAGTTATAACCCTATACTTGGGCTTCCCTGCTGGCTCAGCAGTCAAGAATCTGCCTGTAATGCAGGAGCCGCAGGAGACATGGGTTCAATCCCTGAGTCAGGAAGATTCCCCGGAGGAGGGCATGGTAGCCCACACAAGTATTTTTGCCTGGAGAATCCCAAGGACAGAGGAGCCTGGCGGGCTACAGTCCATAGGGTCACAAAGAGTTAGACACGACTGAAGCAACTTAGCACACACACACAACCCTACACTTAGTTAATAAGATTGTATACCAGACTGTCTCTGTTGAAATAACAAATGTAGTAATTTCTGCCTCCTGAACAGGGCCTTACAAATCGTGAGGAGCAGATCCAAAAGTTCTCAGAGCTAGACAGTATCATGCAAAAAACACAACACTGAGTCTTCTAAATTTCTAATAAAGCCTTAATACCACCTATGCTACATGTATAATACATAAAAATAAAATAATGAATAGTTAAACTCATTTATTCTCATGACCTGTCAGGTGTCTGGGATGTGGTGGTCCCTAACGTTACCTGGAAAATTGCATTAAAAACACCCTTGTTATCCTTTGGCATTCCTGTGCCTACCGCTATGAGTTCTGCCATCAATTAAATGGGCAGCGTGCATCCTTGTCTTCAGCCTCTTTCTTAGACTCTTTTGATCCATCCAAACGTATTCTGTTTTGAAATTCAGAAGCCTTGCCTTTCTTGAGGGGGAGTGCCCTTCATTTTTTTTTTTTTTTTTAACTGACACAAAAATTTAACCTTACACCTTTTATCCCATCCCCAAACCAAACCAATACAGCTGCCCTAACACTGCCTCAGCACATAGCATTTAGTTTCTACCTTTAAGGCATTTATTATATCTAGCACTTCTCTGTATCTAGGACAGGGATAAAGAGAATGATATTAATTCCTAAGTGTTTGCAATTGTCCTCCCTCCCTGCTGTTTTTATGGAGGAGTAACTGCTGATTTCTATGTCAGCTCCTAGGTCTTTCTTTATGGTGCAGAATCCAAGTAAAGAGGATTAGAAATTTTGAAAAGGGCCATAGGCTTAAGTTTATATGAATGACAAATAACTAAGTCAGAGAAGGCAGAGGTGGGAGGATAACATAAAAGCCTGTTGGGGCTTATGGCTGATTTAGAAAAAAGATGGTTTTTATTTGTATTTTTAAGGTGATTTTGGGATGGAGGAGTAGAGAGATGAATTTTGAAGTCCGGCAGCCATGCATGAGTGAGGGAGGCTGAGTGTGAGAGAATTTAAGGAGGTTTGCTGAGAGTTACATATGGGACCCTCATGTGGCATATACTACTAGGCTTCAAGGAAAATAAATAGTAAATTTCAATGATTTGCAGTTGTTACACTGAGGTTTCTTAAAATATGACTCTGTGGTAGGATTGGACCAAAAGTTGTTTGATTTGCTATGTTTCTTTTTTTTTTTTTTTTGGTATTTTCCTAGCTCAGCTCCCCACTCCCCAGTACAGAAGATATTTCTGAAAGGCAGAGGCTTGACCTCTCCCCCAGTGTCTAAACCCATACCTTGAACATACTGCTCATTTCATGATTACTGAAAAGTGATTTTATCATCATCATCATCATCTACTAGTATATATGTGGGCCACCTCTTGTCTATCAATAGGTGATCCACATACATACTAAATGTGTTGAGATTTAATTTCAAAGCCGAAATGCATGGGCATGATTACCATTTCAACTTTTCAAGAGAAAACAAAGGATTCTAGTTGTTAAGTAATTGGCCCAAAGTCATGCATCTTAAAAAAATATATTGTTAGCAAAAATAATCAGCCAAGAAACCTGTAGTACTCAGGCCATTTCGTTCATCAGAACATTATTACAAAGTGCAGCTCTCTGAAAATCATTGTGCTTGTCTGCTATTTACTATTTTCTACCAGTTGAATAGGTGACATCAGAAACTGCCAGGATGGCCTTGTTAGTTTTCAATAGGTGAGCCTGTGGTCATTCCCCAGGATATTTCAGACTGGAGGTTGGGGATATTAGAGCCCCTTCCATTTTATTTATTGGCAAGTCCTTCATCCAACTGTCCCTCTCCCTATGATCCCCAAACTGCTAGAAGATGGCCCAGAGGAAGTTGGCTTATCTCACTCTTTTTGTGGAAGAATTTTCTACTGTGTTTGGCTGGTTTTCTTTCCTAGTCATTAGGAAATTTACTTTTGTGAAGAACTTGAAAAAGGACTATGTGAACTTGTGTGGAGAAGCTTTTCATGGTAAGGGATGTAGCATTTTTGCTGAATAAATGGCTGAAAAAAAAGTGATGGAAAAATAAGATATAAGAAATAGCCTCTTTCCTGGATATAATGGTGTATCTTGGTGGAGGGAGGCCATGGGAGCTAGGTTTCTCTGTGAGACACAGGCAGTTATTATTCCAGAGCACCTGCTCTGCTCTTTAGCACACCTGCTGCCAGCACAGAGATTCAGCTTCACATTCCTTTGGCAAAGGGAGAGGCATTGCAAGCTATCTGGTTCTCAATATCTGGAAGAGAACAAACTCTTAATATGTGGCAATTCAAAGAACAAAAGAATCTAGTAATGAATTCATAGAGATAGGGTTAGACCAAAAGGAGTATTACCAGAAATAACAGTCACATTGCTACTGCCACTATAACTTATGAAAATATACTATGTACTAGAGCCTGTGGATGGAGAAGGCAATGGCACCCCACTCCAGTACTCTTGCCTGGAAAATCCCATGGATGGAAGAGCCTGGTAGGCTGCAGTCCATGGGGTCGCTTAAAGTCGGACACGACTGAGCGACTTCACATTCACTTTTCACTTTCATGCATTGGAGAAGGAAATGGCAACCCACTTCAGTGTTCTTGCCTGGAGAATCCCAGGGACGGGGGAGCCTGGTGGGCTGCCATCTTTGGGGTCACACAGAGACGGACACGACTGAAGTGACTTAGCAGCAGCAGCAGCAGAGCCTGTGGAACTTATGAAAGTATACTACATGCCAGAGCCTGTGCTAAGAGGTTACCTATTTCCTCATTCGTGCATTACAGTAACCACAAAGGTAAATAATACTGCCATATTGTGTCACTGATGAAGCTATGGAGGTTCAAGAGGGTCAGGTTTGATAGGGTGGTAAGTAGGAGGTCTGAAATTTGAATTCAGGTCTGTCTGCTTAAATGTCAGACTCTGGAGAAATCTAGTAAGGGCTTTGTTATTATTATTTCACTTACACAGGTGAGCAAACTGAGCTTCAAGGAGATTGGCTATCTTTCCAATCAGGGATGTAGGTTGTTGAAGTCACTTTGACTCAGATTTGACTCCCAAATTTGCCTTTTAAAAGTTGCATAACCTTGGACATTTCTTTAATGCCCCAAAGTAGGCTTTCGAAACCTGTGTGCTGGGCTTGGTCACTCAGTCGTGTCTGACTGTTTGTGACTTCATGGACTGTAGCCCTCCAGGCTCCTCTATCCGTGGGGATTCTCCGGGCATGAATACTGAAGTGGGCTGCCATGCCTAACTTAGAGTTTCTAGAAAATGGGGTAAAAATAATACCTAACTTATGGGATCATTGAGATCATTTGAATGACATAATGTATGCAAACTCCTTAAGACAGGCTCTGCTTGGCTCCTACTTAGAAAGCTCGATAAATTTTTCACTTTCTGTTTCTCAGTGTATTCACACATTCAAACACATGTAGCAAAAAAGGGTTTGATAGTGGCTGTATAAAGTAGGCTAAGGGCTCAGAAAGGGTGCTGTCAGGGTGGCAGTATAATTCCCAATTTCCCTGTGAATTGACACTGTATTTATATTTATCTCATCATCCATTCAGCATGGTCCTGGGTGGCAGCAGGGGCTAAATAAATCCATGGTAAATGGAGTAGAGGCTTCCCTAGTGGCTCGGTGGTAGACTCTACCTGCCAATGCAGGAGACATGGGTTTGATCCCTGGGTTGGGAAGGTCCCCTGGAGGAGGAAAGAGCAACTCACTCTAATATTCTTGCTACTGAGAGAGCCCAAGGACAGAGGAGCCTGGTGGGCTACAGTCCTTGGGATTGTAAAAGAGTGGGACACGATTTAGCAACTAAATAATAACCACAAAAGGAGTAGAGTTGAGATCAAAACCAAAGTTGAATTTAAATAAAATAAAGCCCGGAGTGGTTAAACCCTTACCAGAAGGCACTGCAGATTTTCCTGCAGAGGTCACATTGAGGGACATGATCAAATTTTTGTCTAGGGTAGTATCTGGAGAAAAAGAGACTGAAGACTTCTTAATACTATTTCTAGCCCTTAAAGTACAGATTTTCCCTAAAAGGAGGGGAGAGCTAACTGACATTTGCAATGTGTACCAAGTGCCATGTCCTCTGCATCTCCCGACACTGTCTCATTTTATCCCAGTTCTTGTATAACAAACCACCCATTGTGGATCTTAAAATGATGATGTTTATTTTGTTCAGAAATCTGAGGGGGACTGGGCACAGCAGGCACAGGATTTCTGACTAGGCTAGAGTTGGAGGCTGGCTCTGGGGTCATAAAAAAAGCTTCTTCAATTATATATATGGCATCTTAGTTGCAAAGTTCAGATAACTGGGGGCTATTCTTCTTCCCCTCTCCTGTCTTCTTCCTTCCCTTCGAAGTAGACTTTCCACACAAGAGCCTCAGGGTAAACTGAATTGTATGGTGGATGAACACTCCCGGAGTGAGTGGACCAGCAGCAGTAACAACATGAAATTTTCCTATTCTAGCCTCAAATCATGCAACATCACTTCTGCCACATTCTGTTAATCAAAGGAGTCACAAAAGCCACTCAGATTTCAGGGACTTCATCTTTGATGGTAAGAGTTATGTAGTTTACAGATATGTTTTAAAAGGAACCAGAAGCCACCCTCTTTTCAAAATTATTTACATTCTTCCCAAATACAAAATACACTCAGTACCTTCTAGGATCTCTGGAAAGTGTCATGTATTGTGGCATCAGACTCAGGGTCAAAGTCTAGTATCTCTTCATCTAAACCACTTTTATGAATCATGGGTGAACTTCTCAAGCATGGTTTCCTGAATTCTTGAGTATGGCTTTTCAAGAAACACACTCCTCAATCTGAAGCCTTCTGAATGAAAGAAACAAGCTACCTGGAAATGTTTTGTCTTATTTTGCTTTTACATTCATGTGCTTTGTACTTAAGCCTCCAAAACTTAAAAAAAGAAAAAATGTCCTCAACAATACAACGTGGTTTATCCCAAAGGTTTCTTTACTCACATATCTGTACCTGGGTGGGGGCTGAAATCCTCAGGTGTTGGAACAGCTGAATCTTGAGTCTGTCTCCCTCCCTTCTTTGTTATCTCTATATGGTATTTCCACATGACAGCCTCAGGTAGGCTGACTTCTTAAATACATGATGATACATTCATGTAATGGATCATTGTACAGCTGTCAGAAATTGTGCTTTTAGAGTCTTAATTATATATGAAAATACCTGGCACATAAAATATATGGAATAAATCAAGGTATAGATTATGTATAAAGGATCATTCCATGAGGGTACTAGACAGAAATATATAAAATGTAATGGTCATCTTTAGGGTGTCTTCTGGACTATTTAAAATGTATTTCTATTGATTTTCTGTATTTCCACATTCTCTACAAAATACTTTGTATTAATATTCAGGAAATGTATGAAAATAATATAAGGCTTATTGATACTAAGGAACTTCCACAAGATTCAAGTTGCCCTGAGTTTTCAAATTGAAGATTAAGCCCTGGTCTCTCTTAATTCCCAACCTTATAACTCTCCCTTCAATGCTATGCTTTCTCCCTATAGGAAGAACTGAGATCACATCTGCCTTAGCTAATAGCACTTACTCTACATATATTCTTCGTTTAAATATTCAAGCCTGTCTTGTCCAATCACACTTATTCAGCAGTACATAAGGAAGGCATGGTGAGTGAAGTGTCAGTGCCTTAGGGTGAATATTCATGTTCTATGTCTCTTGGCCTTTAGAGAGCACAGGATTCGCTGTCCATCAGATGTTACCTATGTGAACTGAATGTGTACATTTAGCTCGTATCTCTTAACCTAGCTCCCTGGACTCCCTTCTCTGGGACAGCTTCAGTAGCTGCCAGCTGCCTCCTACAGTACTGCTCTCTCAGTTGTAATGTTTTCTTTCTTTTGTGTCTTGCTCGACCCACACCAGCCTCAAACATCCATCTCTAAATGGAACCAGCCTCCATATGACCCTACATCTTGGTACCAATTAATTCTCTTCCTTTTCTGGTAGTTTTAAACAACTCAGTTTTGCAAGGTCATAATTCAGGTTAAAAGTTAATCAGCATTCAACCTAGAAATTAAATGTTAGCAAGTTTTTCTTAAAATGATCAACTATTGAACTTCTGTTAACAACTTTTATCAGGTGCTAATAACTTTGGCAAGGGGGAAGTTTTCCATTAGTTTACTTGACTAAAGACGGAGATTAAACTGTGTCATCTATTCAGGCTATCTCAGGCTATCATTTCACCCTCGTTAATTTTTTTTTTTAATTGAAATGTCCTGGGGCTCAAAGAAACTTGTTAAGAAAATAAGACATCTATAGAAGTCAAGACCAGGGCCAGCAAGATATTTTTAAGTATCTTTCTCTCCTTGGAGCAGGTTCTCTTCCTTCTTTGAGATTTATGTCCTCCTTTCTCTTGAGAAAATGCTAATTTGTCTGTAGTCATATCACTCCTAGCCTTTGCCCTGTTTCTGGAGGCTCCTACAGTTGAGGTCCAGGAGAACAAAGGGTAGGCCAGTTTGCGAATGAGAATATGTTTCTCTGAGTCACAACGGATTTTCATGAACACGACCACACGGGATAATCATATTGTGTATTTTTCTATGTAGCACTTTACATTTGTCTACATGAATAATTACACCTTCTCTTACTTTTCATCCATAGAATATCATGAAATAGGGTTTGCAAGTATCATCATCTCCATTTTATACACAAGGAAACTGAGGCTTGGAGGAATTAGAGTTACTCTACTTTTCACACCTTTCTCCTGGAAATGATTTTGCACACTGGTGTTACTGTACTACAAATCTATGTTACCCCTCTCCTTAGAGCCTTCCACTGCCAATGGACAAAACTACAGACTCGGAGAAGCTTTATACAGTCAGCAAAAACAAGACCCGGAGTTGACTGTGGCTCGGATCGTGAACTCCTTATTGCCAAATTCAGACTGAAATTGAAGAAAGTGGAGAAAAACACTAGACCATTCAGGTATGACCTAAATCAAATCCCTTATGATTATACAGTGGAAGTGAGAAATAAATTTAAGGGACTAGATCTGATAGACAGAGTGCCCAATGAACAATGGAAGGAGGTTTGTGACATTGTACAGGAGACAGGAATCAAGACCATCCCCAAGAAAAAGAAATGCAAAAAAAGCAGAAAGGCTGTCTGAGGAGGCCTTACAAATAACTGAAAAGAAGGGAAGTGAAGAGCAAAGGAGAAAAGGAAAGATATACCCATTTGATTGCAGAGGTCCAAAGAATAAGAAGGAGAGATAAGAAAGCCTTCCTCAGTGATCAATGCAAAGAAATAGAGGAAAACATTGTTTCCCATTTCTGATAGACAGAGTGCCTGAATGGGAATGGGAAAGACTAGAGATCTCTTCAAGAAAATTAGAGATACCAAGGGAACATTTCATGCTAAGATGGGCTCAATAAAGGACAGAAATGGTAAGGACCTAACAGAAGCAGGAGATATTAAGAAGAGGTGGCAAGAATACACAGAAGAACTGTACAATAAAGATCTTCACAACCAAGATAATCACGATGTTATGATCACTCACCTAGAGCCAGACATCCTGGAATGTGAAGTCAAGTTGGCCTTAGAAAGCATCACCACGAACAAAGCTAGTGGAGGTGATGGCATTCCAGTTGAGCTATTTCAAATCCTGAAAGATGCTGCTGTGAAAGTGCTGCACTCAATATGCCAGCAAATTTGGAAAACTCAGCAGTGGCCACAGGACTGGAAAAGGTCAGTTTTCATTCCAATCCCAAAGAAGGGCAATGCCAAAGAACACTCAAACTACCCCACAATTGTACTCATCTCACACACTAGTAAAGTAATGCTCAAAATTCTCCAAGCCAGACTTCAGCAATATGTGAACTGTGAACTTCCAGATGTTCAAGCTGAATTTAGAAAAGGCAGAGGAACCAGAGATCAAATTGCCAACATCTGCTGGATCATCGAAAAAACAAGAGCATTCCAGAAAAACATCTATTTCTGCTTTATTGACTATGCCAAAGCCTGTGACTATGTGGATCACAATAAACTGTGGAAAATTCTGAAAGAGATGGGCATACCAGGCCACCTGACCAGCCTCTTGAGAAATCTATATGCAGTTCAGGAAGCAACAGTTAGAACTGGACATGGAATAACAGACTGGTTCCAAATAGGAAAAGGAATACATCAAGGCTGTATATTGCCACCCTGCTTATTTAACTTCTATGTAGAGTACATCATGAGAAACACTGGGCTGGAAGAAGCACAGGCTGGAATCAAGATTGCCAGGAAAAATATCAGTAACCTCAGATATGCAGATGACACCACCTTTATGACAGAAAGCGAAGAGGAACTAAAGGGCCTCTTGATGAAGTGAAAGAGGAGAGTGAAAAAGTTGGCTTAAAGCTCAACATTCAGAAAACTAAGATCATGGAATCCAGTCCCATCACTTCATGGCAAATAGATGGGGAAACAGTGTCAGACTTTATTTTTTGGGTG
>NW_011495018.1:21826191-21830107 GCF_000754665.1 Bison bison bison
GCTCCAAAATCACTGCAGATGGTGATTGCAGCCATGAAATTAAAAGACGCTTACTCCTTGGAAGGAAAGTTATGACCAACCTAGATAGCATATTAAAAAGCAGAGACATTACTTTGTCAACAAAGGTCCATCTAGTCAAGGTTATGGTTTTTCCAGTAGTCATGTATGGGTATGAGAGTTGGACTATAAAGAAATCTGAGTCCTGAAGAATTGATGCTTTTTTTTTTTAATTTTATTTTATTTTTAAACTTTACATAATTGTATTAGTTTTGCCAAATATCAAAATGAATCCATCGAACTGTGTGTTGGAAAAGACTCTTGAGGGTCCCTTGAACTGCAAGGAGATCCAACCAGTCCATCCTAAAGGAGATCAGTCCTGGGTGTTCTTTGGAAGGACTGATGTTGAAGCTGAAACTGCAATACTTTGGCCATCTAATGTGAAGAGCTGACACACTGGAAAAGACCCTGATGCTGGGAAAGATTGAAGGCAGGAGGAGAAGGGGATGACAGAGGATGAGATGGTTGGATGGCATCACTGACTCGATGGGCATGGGTTTTGGTGGACTCCGGGAGTTGGTGATGGACAGGGAGGCCTGGTGTGCTGTGGTTCATGGGGTCGCAAAGAGTCAGACACGACTGAGCAACTGAACTGAACTGAGGAACAAGAATATGGACATATCTGTTGGGAGTGTGTAATTGCCTTGATTCTGTCTTGCCACAGCAAAGAGTTGAAACAGCAGACTAGTGTTACAGATCCGTTAAAGCTCAGTTTTATTTGGCAAGCAAAGGATAGTACACCCTGGAGGCATGACGGCAGGTTGACCCCAGAGGAGAAGCCTCAATCAGTCTTGGCTTCTTCCTTTTATATGTTTGTCTCCTCCCCCACCTTGAACCTGCCCTATGCAAATTGGGCTAGTCAAGAATGGGGCATGTTTGTTTCACCTGAAGTTCTCATTCCAGCCTGCGTATTTTCTTTTATTCTGTTTTCACTGACTTTTCCCTTTCTTTATCTTTAAGTCACCACAACTTTGGACTCCTTTTTCCTATTCTAACTACCTAACATACCTATGCTATGCTATGCTATGCTAAGTCACTTCAGTCATGTCTGACTCTGTGTGACCCCATAGACAGCAGCCCACCAGGCTCCCCCGTCCCTGGGATTCTCCAGGCAAGAACACTGGAGTGGGTTGCCATTTCCTTCTCCACTACATGAAAGTGAAAAGTGAAAGTGAAGTCGCTCAGTTGTGTCCGACTCTCAGCGACCCCATGGACTGCAGCCTACCAGGCTCCTCTGTCCATGGGATTTTCCAGGCAAGAGTACTGGAGTGGGGTGCCATTGCCTTCTCTGACCTAACATACCTAACATATCTTTTTAAGATGTTGGATAAAATTTTAACAGTTGGAACTTTTCTTAGAAGAAAAAGTTAAATGCTTTATGTGCCAATGACTTGTTTTATTTCATCTTTTAATCACTGCCAATCACTGGTATTTTAGTCTCATTTTATAGCTAAGATAAGGCTGGGAGTGGTTAAATGACCACCCTGAGGCATCAAAGTCCATATGTGCAAAGGCTTAACCTAGAAAGGAGCTGGCTGAAAGTTGGAAAGATGCAAAACGTGGTCTGAGCAGAGGCCTGTGAGATAGACGGGGCTAGTAATATGGAGAATTTTCTAGAAAATGCTGAGTATTTGGAGCTTCAGGCATTACATTTTGGAAACTTCACTCTTGATGCCAAAAACTCAGCCTCTGTGCACTGGTGCCAGATCGAATCTCAGAGACAGGGTTTTGGAGAAGTAGGAAATAAAAACTGTATTGCTTTGCTAGGCACAGGGGAACACAATGAGCTCATACCCTTCAAAATTCTGTGTCCCAACCTGGGGAGAGGGGATTTGGTGAGTTTAATAGCAATGGTTCAAAGGTGGAGTTGTTCTTGATTAGGATCAGAGTTATACAAGCCTAGCATACACCATGAAGCTGGCTTCTGGTGGTCTCCTGATGAGTTTCTCTCTGGAATAAGGACTGCTTCATCAAGCAGTTAACATCTTTCACTTGTTGGGGGCTTACTTCTACAAAAGAGTTCGAAGATATTGTTATGTACATCCCTTGAGGCACAACCAGGATCTTTCCCAAGGCTGCACTATTGTGTCTTGACCCACTCCTCACTTGTCTCTGCATTAGCAACTGTTGAATCTGCCCTTTGGAACTGAGGGAAAGTCATGGAGGCTGAAGCCTATGCCCTACAAACAAGAAATGGATGACACAGAAAGACTTCTGTGCCCAGAAGCCCTGTAAGGTCATAACTCAGCTTCACTCTTGCCACTGTATAATAGATATATCAGAGGCCGCAAGTGCCAGAGCCTATTTCTTAGGTTCTTGGAGTTACCAAAGCAACCCACGTTTGGTAGGGCAGACTTGGGGATTTAGTGGAAGTGGAGAATACTTGGTTGGAGAGGGATTTGGGGGATAAAATGATAGAACTAATTTATAGACATAAGGAGGTGGTAGGAAATGTTTGTGAAGAATGTATTGAGCATAATTCCCAGGTACAGGATTGCAATACTGTCAACATTGGTTGAGATTTATAACAGCAAGAAAGAACCAAATTTTCAGAAAAAGATTATCAGTTTATTTTAGGGCATAATATTTTGACTGCCTTTGAATCATTCAGAATAAGTAGTTGGATGTACAGCCTTGGAGTTTAGAGAAGTTGTTTGGATGGAGATGTGAGAGAGGAATAGTAAAGAACATGTATTATTTGTTGCAAGATTCTCAAACTCTGCTCAAGCTCAAGTGTTGCAGACACCAGTACTTGAGAAACCAAACAACACACTTGGAGAGTTAGACAACTCAGGTTTATTATGCCGGCAGGCCCAGAGGGGTTAACACTCCAAGCTCCGAATCCCGAACAAAGGAATTGCAGAGGTTTTATAGACAGACTAGAGTGGGCAACACTAGCTGTTAATGCTAATGCTACACTAAGTTGCTTCAGTCATGTCCGACTCTGTGTGACCCCATGGACAGCAGCCCACCAGGCTCCTCCATCCACAGGATTCTCCAGGCAAGAATACTGGAGTGGGGTGCCATTTCCTTCTCCATGCTGTTAATACGCTGGTTTAAACTAAGGGGTTTCATGTGTATGGGAACAGCAGTGAAGATGGCCAGGGGATGCCTAACTTGGACAGGCATGATTAAACAGGTTTGCAGGGGCTGGGTGATTGCAAAGAGCAGGACAAGGGTGAGTGAGATAAACTCCAGTTTCAAGTATTGCAAATTCCCACTTTCTGAGACTACGTGACCTACGTGATCTAGACTTCACAAGGGGCAGGCCGAGTTACAGAGGCAGAAGGAGAAGGAGGTTATGTAAAATTTTAACTTTTCCTCTTCATTCTCCCCTCTTGATGCATCTATCACTCATTGTAGAAAGCATCATCTCATGTTTTTGGCAGGACATCCAGAGCTCCCCATCATTTAGGGAGCTATATTGAACTATTAATTTGTAACTATGGATTCAGTTCTAGAGGTTATGAACTGGGTAATTGCATTGAGAATACAAGGGTCAAACAAGAGCACTGCAAAGAGTACAAAGAGAGGACCTGCTAAGGGAGAAGTCACGATGCCCAGATCCAGATATTGTTCTAGTTACCCTAGGAATTAGCTAGTTTCTCTCTCCTTTTTATGATTTGTTCCCTTAGCTATTGGGCCATGTCTCTGACTATTCCTGATTGGTTTACATAAAAGCATTTTTCATTCAAGAAGAGGCAGAGTCTTCCCTTTTCAGCTGTCAGTAGGTCTGCTAAGTCGCTTCAGTTGTGTCCGACTCTGTGTGACCCCATAGACGGCAGCCCACCAGGCTCCCCTGTCCCTGGGATTCTCCAGGCAAGAACACTGGAGTGGGTTGCCATTTCCTTCTCCAATG
>NW_011495018.1:21830207-21831002 GCF_000754665.1 Bison bison bison
AGTCGCTTCAGTCATGTCCGACTCTGTGTGACCCCATGGACAGCAGCCCACCAGGCTCCTCCATCCATGGGATTTTCCAGGCAAGAATACTGGAGTGGGGTGCCATTGCCTTCTCCATCAGTAGGTCTAGCCCTCTCCTATTCTGTAAAACTACCTCAGCCAGGGAGTCTAGTTGGTCCTGTAAGGCCACTAAAGATTTGGCTACTCTCTCAGTGTCATCTGTGAAGTCTTTAGATAGTGTATGGTAAAAGGTGATTGATGAAGCAATTCCTCCTATTCCCATACCTATCCCAGACGTGATTCCCAGACCAACTAGTAGGGGTAGAAACTGGATGGCTCCTTTTGACCGCGTATGTGCTGCCAGAAGTATGGTGAGAGTCTGCTTGTTAGGGACAGTATTCATCTGGGGAGTCAGGAAAGCTTAGGTGCAGATACCCATCTAATTGATTGGTAGACATAAGTAAGCATCTGTCCCACAAACAAAAGGCCTTGATGGGGGTGGCACCATCTGTTACAGCAAGGGACACCCAAAGGCTGCAAAGCAGCCTGCACATAACAGATAAATGAACACTAGCAAAAGGTTTCCTCCCCATCTTTGGGTTGTCATGGCTATAGCAACTGAGCCTATCATGAAGAGGGGTCAGCTATACTGTGGAGCAATTTAGTTAGTAGGGAGAATTGATCATAAGAGACGTCTAATAAGTGTTGGGGGCCAGAGTGAGGTACTCCGCCCGTGACAAAGGTCATGAGGAAGGAGGCTCGACATACGCAAAGGCGGGATCGAGCCTCAGGAGT
>NW_011495018.1:21831102-21831876 GCF_000754665.1 Bison bison bison
CCCCCACCACCTCTTTTGGAGAAGGAGTTAACCTAGAGCTCCAGTTAATAATAATTCCTGGGCGTGATAAGAGTGTTTTAACCTACAAACTCCTCTGAAGGTTCTCTAGCCTGCCTGACAGGCTTGTCCGGCCACATGTGATTGCTCACAGCCTCCCAACCGTGAAAGGCATGAGATGCTTTAAACCTTCTAAAAACAGGTTCCTTAGAAAAGCTAGAAAACTATTAGTATAAGTATAGTGGGCTAATTAGAAATTGTGTTGGTGAAGGGTTTTTCATTTGTTGAGCCAATGTTTGTTGCTAAGTCTCCGCATCCCCTGCCCTTACACACATTAATGAATATATAGAATTAACCTTTGATATTAATCACGTTAGACCTTAGGCTAAGTAAATTCTTTCCTTAACTAAAACCCACTACACCCTCACCCTGTAGCAATGTAACTTTGGGTGGCGTCTGTTTTAAGAATAATCACCCCTGGAGAAATAAGTGTCCTGGTTGACTGACCGTTGTCACAAGGAGAGGGTCCTAAATTGTCAGCAGGCCCCCCTGGCCAGAAGATGATGTAACACCCCTAAGACCTCTGTATACATTTGTATGAAGCACCTGACTTTGATAAAAGTCAGGACTGCTGACCCCACGTGACTTTTGCATAACATCTCAGTGTATAAAAGTAGGCCATGGAAAATAAAGAATTGGGATCAGTTCCTCGAAATACTGGTCTCCCCATGTCGCTCTCTCTCTCACTCTGGTTGAGTCTCCATCTGGAGCGCGGAA
>NW_011495018.1:21832179-21832511 GCF_000754665.1 Bison bison bison
ATCCCAGGGACGGGGGAGCCTGGTGGGCTGCCATCTATGGGGTTGCACAGAGTCAGACACGACTGAAGCAACTTAGCAGCAGCAGCAGAACTTAATATTCCAGAGAAGGCAATGGCAACCCACTCCAGCACTCTTGCTTGGAATATCCCATGGGCAGAGGAACCTGGTAGGCTGCAGTCCATGGGGTTGCTATGAGTCAGACACGACTGAGCGACTTCACTTTCACTTTTCACTTTCATGCATTGGAGAAGGAAATGGCAACCCACTCCAGTGCTCTTGCCTGGAGAATCCCAGGGACTGAGGAGCCTGGTGGGCTGCTGTCTATGGGGTCT
>NW_011495018.1:21832611-21859637 GCF_000754665.1 Bison bison bison
CATCCTATTACTCTGTATATCTTTGATAAAATATTTAAATAAATAGGTCGCCGACGCCGTCCCCGCTTCGAATACCCTGGATCAGCCGGGGAAGGACCCCGGCAGGTGGCGCCACTACAGTGAGATAACAGACAGCTAACTGCAGCTTCTGAATCCCAGCTTCAAATCCCAGTCCTGGGGTACAACTGGAGCTAGTCCTGTAGTGAAAAGCACAGCAATAATACCAATCAGGGATAGAGGCCAGGGTTGACAATGAAAATTCACTGATATTTTGATAGCCGGATCCTCAAGCTTCCACCTTGTGTTGACTAGCCTGCTGCCAGAGTGTGGCTGAAGTAAGGCTGAAGAATCCTCAAGCTTATGCCCAGTGTTGACTAGTCAGCTTCTGGAGTGACTAAAGCAGGGCTCAGCATCCTTCATGGGTGAGGTTCATTGTTTTTGGAACCAGACATTGAGGGGTTTTGGGGTCCCAAACTGTTTTCCAGGTGTCTTCATCACAGGAAGCCACTGTCTTCTTGACTCTGGTGTGGTGTATCCAGGGATGATGCCTGTAACTCATCTCCTGGCTGATAGGGATGAACCCAATTTCCCAGAGTAACGGGGTCCTTTCTAAGGTTTCTTGAGCGATATGGCAGAAGACTTTTCCAGGGCCTGGAGGTATCGGGACATCTCCAGGTCAGCTAGTTGTTGGTGGTTTCCCATGTAAGATCTCAAAGGGAGACTAGCCTGAGGACCCTGGGGTGCATTTACAGAGGGAGATGAGAGTCCACAGAATGATAAGGCAGCTTGTTCCGGCATTGTCTGGGTATTGGCCAGGGGATATTCTTGTTGTACTACTACTTGGAGAAACAAACTTAACAAGAAAGTTAAAGATATTTGGCTCAAAGATTAATAGAAGTAGGAAAGCTGCTGAGGGGATAGCCAGGAAACATTGATAAGCCAGGTCCAGACATTGATTCTTGACATTAGTATTTCTCTAGGTATGAGAAGATGCAAGAATTTGGACTCATAAAAATCTTTACCTGAAAACATCTATCTGAAGGCCTGCTTTTCTGTTTTTTTTTCCAGGGCACAGAGTGCCTTAGTTTTTGTCTCCCCACTGAACTGCTTTCAAGGGGATATTGAAGGTCAGCATCTTATAGTGGTCATGATTTAATCTTTGTAGAGGCAGCTGGCAAGGGCCAACTTCCCGTCAGCAGGGCCCCTTCATAGCCACATATTTGACCATGCTTTGTGGGCATTTCATGGTCATTGTGTCCTGCGGTGCTGGGAAGGCTCATTCCCGGGTCTAACAAAGATTCCACTGACGGGCCACTCACCGTGTTGTCACTAGGCCAGGCCTTTTAAGAAGCAAAAGTCTCTGGACCATACCTGTCTTACTAGCCTCTTGGTCCAGGAAAATATTTCCTCTTGTTGCTTCTTCCCATATCTAGAGCTACATTACTACAATTTTTTATTTCATATGGAACTGCATATCAGCATTTTATCACAGGTTCCATCACACATTTGGTAACATAAGAAATAATGTTCTGAAACAAGCTACATAGACAATATAATAGCCAACAGTTATTAGTAAGGTCAAAAGCAAGAATTTAAATCAAGAGGGTTCACTGGGTATAGCCTGGTATACCCCAGGTCATCTGACTCAGTTAAATGACTATAGCCAAGTGTTCATCTCCTGGTTGTACATCATGGAGCATCTGACCTTTTTCCAAAGATTGGTTACTGAGATAAGCTTTAGAAACAATCTCAGAGTGTCTTTTTTAATAACTTAATTAAACCTTTTAGCAATATAACATAACAAGGAACTGTTTCAGAAGTGAGTCTTAGTAAGCACAGACCTGAATTAACAAAGGAGAAGGCAATGGCACCCCACTCCAGTACTCTTGCCTGGAAAATCCCATGGGTGGAGGAGCTTGGAAGGCTGCAGTGCATGGGGTCACTGAGGGTCAGACACGACTGAGCGACTTCACTTTCACTTTTCACTTTCATGCATTGGAGAAGGAAATGGCAACCCACTCCAATGTTCTTGCCTGGAGAATCCCAGGGATGGGGGAGCCTGGTGGGCTGCCGTCTATGGGGTCGCACAGAGTCGGACACGACTGAAGCGACTTAGCAGCAGCAGTAGCAGCAGAACATAATATTCAGTGAAACTTTTTTTTTTTTTTAAGAACTCATTGTGAGGGTATTAACACTGTAGCTAGGTAAGGCTATAAACCATCAAGTAAAAATGAGGTCTGCCAGGGAACCAGAAAAATCTAAGTGGCCATCTTGGATTTCCCATAGCCCTGGCTCTTTGATTTTCATCTGTTGTTTATCCATTTTTAATTTCCTGACTTAGGAGCAGACTATTGCCATGTTTTAAGGACATCACGATAGCAAAAGTCTAACTGTGAGGGGTTATTTATTTATTTATTTTTTGAAGCAGAATGAGCTTTGTCTAAATGTACCATAATCTTAAATAATGTTTATTTACTTTACCAAAGTAACAAAAAGATTTTAAAAACAAATATAAATCACTTAAAGGCAAAGAAATGCACAATCTGTTATCAAAAGCTGCATCTTAAGAAAACTTTGTTCTCTAAACAGAGAGAAGACCAAATTCCAGTCTGGTACCAGCTTACTATTAATAACAAAATTTGTTTATCTGCTTAATCTTAGAAAGTCTTTTCCACAAATCTTGAAGAACTAGCAGTATTTTTTAAAGATGTGAGAGTAAAACCATAGAAGGCATGTTTAAAATCTGATTCTATTGCAATTGACAAAGAAACCTGGTCATTACACTTTAATATGATAACTAGAATTATAATTGACCATATTTTATCAGGGCATATCAGATCTAGATGAATTTCGCATAATTTTATGACATCTATATTAGTAACATCAACCATACAGTATAACCTGAAAAGATTGATCATCCCTTTAACAGTATTTCCCATGTAATTTAACATGTCCAATGAACCAAGGTAACTTAGTAACTCTTTGGGTTGTCCCAGGGGCCCTCTGAAGCATCCCAAAGTTAGCTAGAAGTCAAGTTATTCAGGAAGTTTTGTCAATAAATATCAAAAGGGTTTATAATGCTCAGTCAGGTAGGATCATATAAGTCACTGTGAAGTAATAGTTATTTACTTAGCCAAAGTTAACAAAAGATTTCAAAGGTAAACATAGAACAGATCAATTAAGAGATAAAGAAATTTAAATCTATTATTAAAAGCAGTTTAGTATCTGAAGAAAGTATGTCTTCTTAACAGAGAGAAAGGCCAAATTCAACTTTTGTACTAGCTTACTTTAAACTCATTCAGTTCAATTCAGTTCAGTCTCTCAGTCATGTCCGACTCCTTGCGACCCCATGAATCGCAGCACACCGGGCCTCCCTGTCCATCACCATCTTCCGGAGTTCACTCAAACTCATGTCCATTGAGTTGGTGATGCCATCCAGCCATCTCATCCTCTGTTGTCCCCTTTTCCTCCTGCCCCCAATCCCTCCCAGCATCAGAGTCTTTTCCAATGAGTCAACTCTTCGCATGAGGTGGCCAAAGTACTTGAGCTTCAGCTTTAGCATCAGTCCTTCCAAAGAACACCCAAGGCTGATCTCCTTCAGAATGGACTGGTTGGATCTCCTTGCAGTCCAAGGGACTCTCAAGAGTCTTCTCCAACACCACAGTTCAAAAGCATCAATTCTTTGGCGCTTAGCCTTCTTCACAGTCCAACGCTCACATCCATACATGACCACAGGAAACAAACATTAGCAAACAAACATTAATACTAGATATTTAATATTGAATATTTCCCAGTTCACATGAATCTTAAATTTATTTAGGTTAATTTTTCTTATATTTAGAATTGTTTGATTTGTAAGGACTTACATTTCTTTAGTCCAATTAAATTAGAACTGATTTACAACTTCAACAATATTATATATATATAAAAGACATATTCTGAGACATACATAAATCCAGGCAGACAGACTGACAGAGACTTTATAGTTTTCGGTTTTAGATTTAAAATATCTCTTTGACTACTCTACCCCCCTTTTTTTCTTCCTTTGAAGTTCTAACTTGCACAAGGCTGAGGTCTCAGGCAAAGCTGGCTGTGTATTTCAAGGACATGAAAAGGGTTAACTTCAAGCTTTTTCCCTGGGCAGACCTTTTAACAAGCTGCTGCTACTGCTGCTAAGTTGCTTCAGTTGTGTCCGACTCTGTGACCCCAGAGATGGCAACCCACCTGGCTCCCCCGTCCCTGGGATTCTCCAGGCAAGAACACTGGAGTGGGTTGCCATTTCCTTCTCCAATGCATGAAAGTGAAAAGTGAAAGTGAAGTTGCTCAGTCATGTCTGACTTCACGACCCCATGGACTGCAGCCTACCAGGCTCCTCCATTCATGGGATTTTCTAGGCAAGAGTACTGGAGTGGGGTGCCATTGCCTTCTCCATTTAACAAGCTAGTTGTTGTTAATTGCATATGCAAAAAGAATTGGTTTTGCAGTTTCCAAAAAGAAAAATTTCTCTCCATTCAATCAGCAATCACACACTCACAATCATTCAGAGGCTATCACAGTGCCTCCCTTCTTCTGAGTCCCCAGGTTTCCTTAACTGTTGCTCCCTTCCTGGGAGCCCCAAGGAGGTTATCAGTCATGATGCCTCCCTTCCTCCCGAGTCTGCAGGTTTCCTTAACTGTTCCTCCTTCCTTGGAGCTCCAGGAGGTAATCAGTCTCCTCTTCTACCTGTTGGGGTAGGTTCTGCCTGGGGACCAGCCCGGGGCTATACCTTATCCTGTGGCCATTTCTGGTGAGTTGGTCCATCCCTCCAATGAGTCTAGTGGGGCTCGGCCATCTGGAGCGTTGGAACACCAGTCCGAAAGAGAATCCATATACCATCAGGTGGCGCGCCTCCTCATTTGTCTTGGGGTTCCTTTGCTCCAGCCCAGCCAAGCCACCAGTCCAGCGGCTCAAGGGTTCAGCGTGGTTGGAATCTCACTGGGGCCTCCAGAAATGTTGCAGAAACCAGTACTCGAGAAACCAAGCACCACACTTGGAGAGTTGGAGAACTCAGATTTATTACACTGACAGGCCCGGAGGAATTAACACTCCAAGCTCTGAAACCTGAACAAAGGGATTACAGAGTTTTTATAGACAGACTATAGTGGGCAACACCAGCTGTTAATTGACTGGTTTAAACGAAGGGGTTTTGCACATGGAACATCAGTCAAGATGGGGAGGGGGATGCCTGACCTGGACAGGCATGATTAAGCAGGTTTGCAGGAGCTGGATGATTTCAAAGAGCAGGACAAGGGTGAGTAAGATAAACTCCAGTTCCTAGTATTGCAAGTCCCCATTTTCTGAGACTACGTGACCTACCTGATCTAGACTTTGCAAGAGGCAAGCTGAGTTACAGAGGCAGAAGAAAGAGGCTATGTAAAATTTTAACTCTTCCTCTTCACAATAAGAAGCCTCTTCATGTTTATCCTTAAGTTGATTCATTTTGGAATGTAAAGTGTATCAGAATCACCTGGATAATAAATAATACAGTGAGAAAGATTGAGAATCACACTGCTTAGATTTAAATCCCATCTCTGTCATCATCTATTATGTTTATACTTTAATTTTTTTTCTGTGCCTCAGTTGTCTCATCTCTAAAGTTGGCTATAATAGCTAATTTTTAATGTTTCTGTGCAATCATTGATGCAATGTTTCCATAACAGTTCTTCATACATCTTGGAAAGATTAGCTAATATTATCAGCCTAAGAATTGTTATAGAGAAGGAAATGGCAACCCACTCCAGTGCTCTTGCCTGGAGAATCCCAGGGACTGAGGAGCCTGGTGGGCTGCTGTCTATGGGGTTGCACAGAATCGGACACGACTGAAGCGACTTAGCAGCATGAATTGTTAACATGTGTATACCTGGAGCTCAGACTAGGATTTACATGCTCACTAATTTTGAGAACCACTGAATTCCAAGATAAGTATTCATTTATAACTTAGTCTAACTGTGGCCCTGCTTAGAAGTAGATAACAGATTTGAATTAATTTATTCTGGTTAGAGTATATTTCTAACCTGGGGCACAATCTGAGGGAATTTTTAAAATATCCATTTCTGGATACTATTGAAGACTTTTTAAAGCATAATATATGAATCAAGAGCCATGGAAATATGTATTTGAGAATAAATGTTCTATGTACTTAGTGATATGCTGACCCACAGCCTAATCTTTAAACAATTAAATGACTTTATTTAGATGATGTCTTGAGATTCCTTTTGCACTTTAGATGTCTAGATGGCCAACAAATTATGTGTTCCTCCTTTCAGAGTAGAGAATTTTTGCTGACAAGAGGCTATGTATGTAGAAATCATATTTCCAAGCCTCTGTGCTTATAAGTATGGCTACGTGACTGTTTCTTGCCATTGAAATGTGAGTAGAAACAGTGTAACTTCTGGGGCAAAGCTATGAAGAAGTAACGGTTCATATTCAATATTTTTCTGTCTTGCTGACTGGCTGCAGAGGATGCTGAGGCCCTAGGCAATATTGGATGCAAACCATGGAAGAAACCTGAGTTTATGAACAACCATGTGCAGGAAGAGTGCTTACAGTATCACATCGAGCTATCCTAAGGATAAACATTAAGCATCTGTTTCATTAAATCATGGGGGCATGTTTGTTACAGAAACTTGATATACTCAATGGTTTTCAACATGAGACTTTCCCTCCCTTTAAGACTGTGA
Organism: Bison bison bison; assembly: GCF_000754665.1. Taxonomy (NCBI): domain Eukaryota; kingdom Metazoa; phylum Chordata; class Mammalia; order Artiodactyla; family Bovidae; genus Bison; species Bison bison. The sequence continues at coordinate 21,839,331 of NW_011495018.1, forward strand.
TGGTTAAATTTTTGTGTCAATTTGGTTAGACTATGGTACCCAGTCCTTTGGTCAAAATTAGTCTATATATTGTTGTGAAGATATAGTATATTATATATATTATAGATATATTATACATGTGTTTAATATCTGTATCCATTTACTTTAAGTAAGATCATGGCCTATGATATGGATGAGCCTCATCCAATCAGCTGAAGGACTTAGGAGTGAAACTGAGATTTCCTGAAGAAGGAATTCTGCCTCAAGACTGTAGCACAAATCCTGCCAGAGTTTCAAATCCATTGGCCTGACCTATAGACTTCAGAATTCCCAGCTCCCTTAATTATCCATACACACATGTATATCATATTGATTATGTGTCTCTGGAGAACCCAGAGTAATACAAAGTCTGTACTCTTCAGAAGATGCTTAATAAAATGTGTCTTTGCCATCCTAAATATATACATGTAGATCATACACTGTATACTGGACGTCATACTAGACCCTGAGGGAGAAAGGAAAAATAAGACTATCATTTGTTTGGTGTTTAGAATATATCCCATATTATGAATAAATTTTAACATTTCAGTCATTGTTGGTTTTATATCTTACACAGTTCAAATATGCAGTCTTTTAAAAATATGTGCATTTTATGTGTGTGTATGTTAGTCGTTCACTCGTGTCTGACTCTTTATGACCCCATGGACTATAGCCTGCCAGGCTCCTCTGTCCATGGGATTTCCCAGGCAAGAATAATGGAGTGGGTTGCCATTGCCTTCTCTATGCATTTTATAGACTTATTTAAATATTTCAAGATACTTATTATTGGTACTTTTATACTTGGCATCACTGCTTTTTTAGAGTTTGGTTGAAAGTGAAAGTCACTCAGTTGTGTCTGACTCTTTGTGACCCCATGGACTATACTGTCCATGAATTCTCCAGGCCCAAATACTGGAGTGGGTAGCCTTTCCTGTCTCCAGTCTTCCTGACCCAGAGATTGAACTCGGGTCTCATGTATTGCAGGCAGATTCTTTACAAGGGAAGTCCAAGAATACTGGAGTGGGTAGCCTATCCCTTCTCCAGTGTATCTTCCCAACCAAGGAATTGAACCAGAGTCTCTTGCATTGCAGGTGAATTCTTGGTTAGTTTTCTATAAGTAGGAGATAGATCAGATCTCTATTTTGTAGCTCCACAGACAGACGGTTACTGGGTTTTATAAAATGAAATAATGTGCTTATAAACCATTTAAAAACTTCTCAAATAGTATAAATATAAATATTCATAAATTATTACTCTTTTAAATACATTAGTTCAGTTTATACAGAGTTAAGGGTTAAAATTTATGAAATGCTATTTTCTATTCATGCATTCTGTTTAATGCCAATCATTTATGGCTGAGGACCTGGGCCAAAGTGACCTGCATTGCTCCATTTGACTGAGAGCACATGATTCTTATCCTCATATTAACAACAAAGAGTTAAATTAAAACTAACTTCCCAATGACATTCAAAGATGGGTAGGAGAGGGGCTGGAGCTTGGAAATTAGAATGAAGTTAATTCATTTGACTTGAGAAACTTATAATCAACCTGTCTCCCCTTAAAAGATAGGCTATAAATGGAAGTTTTAATTATTGAGGTTGCATGCCTGGTGCCAGCTTTTGATCAGTACCATCTGAGCTGCTCTGTCTTAGGAAAAGACAGTATCTCTTTGCCCAAACGTTTATCACACAGGCATTGGTATACACTCACACACATGCACACACACCCCCTTTGGCAAGGCTCTTTCACTCATGGCTTGATTACAAGTAGATAAAAGACCCTACTGTTTTATATTACTTTTTAATTGCTTTCATTTGGGATTGGGTAACAGGAGATATCTGGAGAAGGAAATAGAAACACCCTCCAGTATTTTCGCCTGGGAAATCCCACGGACAGAGGTGCCTGGCGGGCTACAGTCCATGAGGTCACAAAAGAACTGGACACGACTCAGGGACTTAACAGCAACCACAACCCTCCCTCTCTACTGTCTCCTCCCATATCCCTCACACACAGGTGCACTTGGGTAGGATGAACAGAACTACCTCCAGCTTCCTCCAAAGACCTGGGACAGTGTAAGACATAACCTTGGTATAAAACAAGTGTCCTTTAAATCTTTTTGGTGAATAGGCCATTGCTTATGAACAAATATGCTAGATAAGCAGAAAAATCAAGGGCATTCTAGAAGCTTCAGACCTCCAACTTTCTGATCTTTGGGCCATCAGGAATCTCAGTAGCCTTAGAAATATCTCTAGTTCTGCAAAGTAGGTGAAAAATAAGGTTTTTACAGGTGGATAATAGGGATAATATAATATCTTTACTACTTACAAGCAGATACCTACATTTGATGTACCATAATAACTATTCACACTTTTATATATTTAACACATGCAAGACATGTTTTCTTCTTTTAGTACTTGAGCCCCATTGATGAGAGCTGCATTATTGATTTTTGTTTTTACATTGGCTAGAATCATGCAATAAATCTATGAATTCAACCCAAACTCCTCAGAGTCAGGATTGAAATCCTTTTGCAAAACAAAAACAAGGGTGTTCTCATTTTTGCATGATTCTGATTTTACACAGAGATCACATAAAGGCAAATGGGTACATATTTTGTCTTGTGAATATCTCTGAACCTGGTGATTAGAAATGAGCTCTAGTGTGCGACTCAAGCAATAAGTTGCCTCCTGGTTATTCTATCCTCACCTTGATGGGTAACTTTGGGAGAGATCTCTAAATTTTTGAACTTCAAGATCTTTATCTGAACAGTGAGACAATAAACCTGGTTGATGTAACTCAGGGAATCATTAAACCTGATTATGTTATTATGATTCCTCAGTAGACTAATATTGTGAAAGATAATTACTTCGTGGGCATGAATGCTGTTTCACCTCAACTTTCATCCGTTTAGTCTATGTGCTGTGCTTAGTTGCTCAGTTGTGTCCAACTCTTTGTGACTCCATGGATGATAGCCCACCAGGGTCCTCTGTCCATGGGGACTCTCCAGGGAAGAATACTGGAGTGGGTTGCCATGCCCTCTTCCAGGGGATCTTCCCAACCCAGTGATCAAACCCAGGTCTCCCACATTGCAGGTAGATTCTTTACCATCTGAGCCACCAGGGAAGTCTATAGTCATAGTCTATAGCCATATTTATATTATCATCAATGATATTGTCATTATTGTTATCATCATGAAAACTAATATGTGAATAATAAAACAAATCCAATAATATCAAGGTGAAAGTCTCTGAGTCATGTCCGACTCTGCGACCCCATGAACTATACAGTCCATGGAATTCTCCAGGCCAGGATACTGGAGTGGGTAGCCTTTCCCTTCTGCAGGGGATCTTCCCAACCCAGGTCTCCTGCATTGCAGGTGGATTCTTTACCAGCTGAGCCACAAAGGTACATTATACAAAGTCCCCCCACCTCACTGAACTGCAGCTGTAATTTCACGACCTAAACACAATTTTAATCATTTTCTTTGTTAATATTTATCATATTACTATAATTTTTCTATATCTCTGTCTTGATTAACTTTATTCATTCATTCTATTCATATTTTATATTTTCCCATATACCTTTTTGAAAATATCATTTTCTTCCTATATCAAACACACATAAACTGAGTCTGAAGGAAATAGTGACATTTTCTTTTATTTCTGAGATCCAGGGATCCTGTCCAGGAAGAGCATTGCTCTGAAACCAAAGGGCAGTCTGCTGCTCTCAGTAACTTTGGGCGCTTGAGAGAGCGCCTCCAATGGGCTGTCTATCCTATTGTGAGACGAAATATGAAAAACCAGTCAGAACCTTCTGAAAAGTATATACCAAAGTCATTTAAGAAATGTGCTACTCGTTAAATTAGTCACAGTTTAGTGGGTTTTGAGCTTCAGTGAATCTGAGTCTTCTTTGAATTTCTTTTTTTCATTTTTGTACCTTTAGTTATCAATATTAACACACATATTTGGACACGAACTTCTGCAACTGTCAGAACAAATGAGACAAAACACAAATCTATTGCTTTTCCTGTTGCCTCTGGTTTGTTTTTAAAACCTAATTATTCACAAAATGTGGCATTTTGCTGTTTTCCTTGGGGCTGTGAATAAGGACTTGGCATAAATCAATGTCTTATTTTTATCTGGAATTGCATAAGAAGAGGGTCCCTAAAAGAACTGGAAGAATTAGAGGAAACAAACATTTCTCATAAGGAGAAAAGAAAGAAATGTTTAAGCAAGAAAAGATTCAGGGAAAATTAATTACTCTGTGGAGGAAAATATTCACTGAATATTACACAATAAAAATAAATTTTTACCTGGATGCAACCAAAACAATTATTGAGCCACATATTTTAATTTATAAGAATTCTGATACAGAGAAAAGGTTAACAAAAATAGTTTCCTAAAATTGAAATAAATGTTTTGGATAAAATATTGATTGACACATTAGCAGGTATAAAAATTGTCCCTTTAGCTATCTTTTTAAAATCTGCTCTTGTATTAGGGGCTTAATTTCTCTAGAATTTTATAAAGAATGTGACTAGAGTTTTATGCACAGGAACAAGCATTCAGTTCAGTTTAGTTCAGTTGCACAGTCATGTCCAGCTCTTTGCAACCTCATGAACTGCAGCACTGCAGGCCTCCCTGTCCATCACCAACTCCCGGAGTTCACTCAAACTCACGTCCATCGAGTCGGTGATGCCATCCAGCCATCTCATCCTCTGTCGTCCCCTTCTCCTCCTGCCCCCAATCCCTCCCAGAATCAGAGTTTTTCCAGGGAGTCAACTCTTCACATGAGGTGGCCAAAGCATTGGAGTTTCAGCTTTAGCATCATTCCTTCCAAAGAACACCCAGGGCTGATCTCCTTTAGAATGAACTGGTGGGATCTCCTTGCAGTCCAAGGGACTCTCAAGAGTCTTCTCCAACACCACAGTTCAAAAGCGTCAATTCTTTGGTGCTCAGCTTTCTTCATAGTCCAACTGTCACATCCATACATGACCACAGAAAAAACCATAACATTGACTAGACGGACCTTAGTTGGCAAAGTAATGTCTCTGCTTTTGAATATGCTATCTAGGTTGGTCATAACTTTCCTTCCAAGGAGTAAGTGTCTTTTAATTTCATGGCTGCAGTCACCATCTACAGTGATTTTGGAGCCCCAAAAGAAAGTCTGACACTGTTTCCCCATCTATTTCCCATGAAGTGATGGGACCAGATGCCACGATCTTCGTTTTCTGAATGTTGAGCTTTAAGCCAACTTTTTCACTCTCCGCTTTCAGTTTCATCAAGATGCCCTTTAGTTCCTCTTCGCTTTCTGCCATAAGGGTGGTGTAATCTGCATATCTGAGGTTATTGACACTTCTCCCGGCAATCTTGATTCCAGCTTGTGCTTCCTCCAGCCCAGCATTTCTCATGATGTACTCTGCATATAAGTTAAATAAGCACGGTGACAATATACAGCCTTGATGAACTCCTTTTCCTATTTGGAACCAGACTGTTGTTCCATGTCCAGTTCTAACTGTTGCTTCCTGACCTGCATACAGGTTTCTCAAGAGGCAGGTCAGGTGGTCTGGTATTCCCATCTCTTTCAGAATTTTCCACAGTTTATTGTGATCCACACAGTCAAAGGCTTTGACATAGTCCAAAAAGCAGAAGTAGATGTTTTTCTGGAACTCTCTTGCACTTTCCATGATCCAGTGGATGTTGGAAATTTGATCTCTGGTTCCTCTGCCTTTTCTAAAACCAGCTCGAACATCTGGAAGTTTATGGTTCACATATTGCTGAAGTCTGGCTTGGAGAATTTTGAGCATTACTTTACTAGCGTGTGAGATGAGTACAATTGTACAGTGTTTGAGCATTCCTTGGCATTGCCTTTCTTTGGGATTGGAATGAAAACTGACCTTTTCCAGTCCTGTGGCCACTGCTGAGTTTTCCAAATGTGCTGACATATTGAGTGCAGCACTTTCACAGCATCATCTTTCAGGATTTGAAATAGCTCAACTTGAATTTCATCACCTTCACTAAGCTTTGTTCATAGTGATGCTTTCTAAGGCCCACTTGACTTCACATTCCAGGATGTCTGGCTCTAGGTCAGTGATCACACCATTGTGATTATCTTGGTCATGAAGATCTTTATTGTACAGTTCTTCTGTGTATTCTTGCCATCTCTTCTTAATATCTTCTGCTTCTGTTAGGTCCTTACCATTTCTGTCCTTTATCGAGCCCATCTTTGCATGAAATGTTCCCTTGGTATCTTTAATTTTCTTGAAGAGATCTCTAGTCTTTCCCATTCTGTTGTTTTCCTCTCTTTCTTTGCATTGATCACTGAGGAAGTCTTTCTTGTCTCTCCTTGCTAATTTTTGGAACTCTACATTCAGATGCTTATATCTTTTCTTTTCTCCTTTGCTTTTCACTTCTCTTCTTTTCACAGCTATTTGTAAGGCCTCCACAGACAGCCATTTTGCTTTTTTACATTTCTTTTCCATGGGGATGGTCTTGATCCTTGTCTCCTGTACAAACAGTGCTGTTTTATTTGTATAGTTGTTTTTTAAAACTATTTTCAACATGACTTCATAATTACTCTCCAATCTGAATCTCATGAAAACTCCATGAAATGGGGCAAGTATGTTTGTCTGTATTTTGTAGATGAGTAATCTGAGTTTCACAAACTGAATGACTTGATCATGGTCACAAAAGCATCAGCAGCTAAGCCTAGACTTAAATCCACTTTTATTTATCTCTAATTTCTATGATGTTTTAATAAGAAATAAAGCTCCATTTGTGGCTGAAAAAACAGCATCACATTTCTTTTGTCATTAGCCAATCCTTTAACCTTCTGTAAAGTTGCCTGCCATGTCATTTCTCCAAGTTCTTTATAAATTCTCTTACTGCATGATATCATCTGTAATTGATATCTGGGAGCACCTTGTTTTCCATATTGATCATCTAGTTTTGTTTTCTTCTCCTCCCACCTCACACTCTCCTTCCTCCTGCAACCCTCTCCCCTGTTTTTCTCCATAACTGTTAGCACCACAAAGCAAGGACAGAGAAAGCAATGTATTGATAGCTTAGATATATAATTCAATTAGACCTAGAATTAAATCCCATTCTGATCATTTAAATGGATGATATTTTATAGGTTATATAAACTCTAAGCTTTATATGCCTCATCTGTAAAACAATACCTGCCTGTAATTAACATAACATTTTGAAAATTTCCCATTTACCACTCATTTCTGGTGGGTTGTCAATCATGACTCACTTTTTGATCCTTGGAGGTAGGCAGCAAGGAAGCTTCACTTTCACAGTTATGAGAATTGGCTAAAGGATAGACATGTTAGCCAAGCAACTTTGATCAAGTCACTTCCTTGGAACTTAGCTTAAAAATTCAAGGGAGGTTCTCCTTATAGTTTTAAGTGTCTATCTTCTCTGTCATATGGAGGAATACTCATCTTACGATGAGACAATGAGGTCAAAACATAAAGAGAAGTGAGGAGAGATAAAAGAGTGTGTAGGGACTGTAGGTAAAAGCCTAATCCATTTTCACCCACCCTTCCTAACACATTGACATGCTAAAGCCATCTTATTGCCTTTATTATGATATTATTTTACTTAATATAGCTATGATTGGGCTTCTTTTGGTTGCATTTCAGGGACTATTTTTAAAATTTTTATTTTATATTATAATATAGTTGATTTACAATGTTTTAGTTTTAGATATACAGCAAAGTGATTCAGACATATATTTCCATTTTTCAGATTCTTTTCCCATATAGGTTATTACAGAATACTGAATAGAGTTCCTTGTGCTATACAGTAGGTCCTTGTTGGTTATCTAAACTCCTTATTTATCCCTCCCAGCTTTCCCTTTGGTAACCATGAATTTATTTTCAAAGTCGGTAGATCTGTTTCTGTTTTATAAATACGTTCATTTGTATCATTTTTAATTTCCACATTGTAAGTGATATCATAGACACTTTTTCACTGTCTGACTTACTTCACTTAATATGATAATCTCTAGGTCCATCCATTTTCACAAATGACATTTTCACATTAATTTTTATGGCTGAGTAATATTCCATTGAGTGTATGTACCACACTTATTTACCCTTTCCCCGTCTGATGGACATTGAGGTTCTGTCCATGTCTTAGCTATTGTTAAGTAGTGCCTCAGAGAACATTGTGTGCGTGTATCTTTTCAAATTTTGATTTTCTATAGATATATCTCCAGGAGTGAGATTGCTGGATCATGTCGTAGTTCTGTTTTTAGTTTTTTAAGGACCGTCTATACTGTTCTCCCGGAGAAGGCAATGTCACCCCACTCCAGTACTCTTGCCTGGAAAATCCCATGGACGGAGGAGCATGGTCGGCTGCAGTCCATGGGGTTGCTAAGAGTCAGACACGACTGAGCGACTTCACTTTCACTTTTCACTTTCATGCATTGGAGAAGGAAATGGCAACCCACTCCAGTGTTCTTGCCTGGAGAATCCTGGAGAACCTTGGAGAATCCCAGGGACGGGGAGTCTGGTGGACTGCCATCTATGGGGTCGCACAGAGTTGGGGTCTATGGGGTTGCACGACTGAAGTGACTTAGCAGCAGCAGCAGCATACTGTTCTCCATAGTGATTGCACCAATTTACATTCCCACCAACACTGTAGGAGAGTTCCCTTTTCTCCAGACCCTCTCCAGCATTTATTGTCTGTAGTCATTCTGATTGGTGTAAGGTGACACCTCATTGTAGTTTCAATTTGTGGTAGTTTAGTTGCTAAGTCATGGCCAACTCTTGCAACCCCATGGACTGTAGCCTGCCAGGGTCCTCTGTCCATGAGATTCTCCAGGAAAGAAGACTGGAGTGGGTTGCCATTTCTTTCTCCAGGGGATCTTCCTGAGCCTGAAATGAACCCAGGTCTTCTGCATTGCAGGCAGATTCTTTACTGACTGAGTCACCTTCAATGGCAGTTTTAATTTGCATATCTCTAATCAGCAGTTTTGAGCATTTTTTCATGTACTTCTTGGCCATCTGTATATCTTCTTTGAAGAAATGTCTATTTAGATCTTCTGCAATTTTTTTTGATTGTATATTTTATTTGTTTCTTTGATATTGAGCTTCATGAGCTATTCATAAATTTTGGAGATTAATCCCTTGTTGGTTGGGTAGCTTTGTTTGCAAATATTTTCTCCCATTCTCTGAGCTATCTTTTTGTTTATGGTTTCCTTTTCTGTGCAAATCTTTTAACTTTAATTTTGTCGCACCTGTTTATTTTATTTTTGTTACTCAAGCAGGTGGATCCATAAAGATATTCCTGAAATTTATGTCAAAGAATGTTCTGCCTGTTTCCCTCCTAGAGTTTTATAGTACCTGGCCTTACATTTAGGCATTTTAACCATTTTAACAACTTACTGATCAGAGATGTATTAATACATTGTTTATTACCTCAAAATAATTGACTGGGGTGTTTCAATATTCACTTACATAAGAAATTACCAGCCACATGCATTAGTTTCTGCAAAGAGTCCCCTGGTCAATAATGTGATTTTTTTGATATTATGTTAAAGAATGTTGTAATTACATTCTTTTACATGTAGCTGTCCAGTTTCCCAGCATAATTTATTGAAGAGACTGTCTTTTCTCCATTGTATAGAGTTGCCTCCCTTGTTGTAGATTAATTGACCTTAGGTGTATGGGTTTATTTCTGTGTGTGTGTTTTTTTTTTAATCCTGTTCTATTTATCTATATTTCTAATTTTATGCCAGTACCATACTGCTTTGATGACTGTAGCTTTGTAGTATAGTCTGAAGTCAGGGAACCAGATTTGTCCAGCTCAGTTCTTTTCAAGATTACTTTGGCTATTTGGGGTCTTTTGTATCACAACACAAATTTATTATTATTATTTTTTGTTGTTCTAGTTCTGTGAAAAATAACACTGGTAATTTATAGAGATTATATTGACTCTGTATACTGCCTTGGGTAGGACAGTCATTTTGGTAATATATATTCTTCTAATTCAAGAACATATTAGGGTCATCTTCAGTTCCTTTCCTCTACATCTTACAGTTCTTTGAATAATGCATTATGTTGTAAGGTTGTGGTAAAAAGTGAACTCAGTAACATGTACTATCTTTGATGCCTGGCATGGGGCAGTATAAATAATGAAATAATTGAAAAATTCTTGAAAATATTGATGAGAATATTTTGTTTATTTTTATTCCTACAAAATTTTCTGAACATGTCAAGCAACTTTGCAGAAGGTTAAAGGATTGGCTAATGTAAAAAGAGGATATGATACTATGATCTGTCAATTTAGTAAAAATGAATTAATCTTTAATTCATATTGCTAAAAGAAAGACTACCCTGAAATGGCAAAAGAAAACTATAGAGGCAGTAAAAATGTCACTGGTTTCTAGTGGTTCAGGGAAATGGTGAGGCTGAATGTTGAAACACAATGGATTTCTTAGGATGGTGAAACACATTTTGTCAAAATGCATTGAATTTTTTTAACTCAAGAGTGAAACTTAAGGTACGAAAATGAAAAAAAATCATTTAATAGAATTCCAAGATAGAATTCAGAATGAGCAAAGACAATCTAACTCTATTACAAATGTATAAAACTACTGTATTGAAGGTGATGATGAAGGAACTGATCTAAGTAGCTTTGGAATCCAGTGGGATCTATAGGAAAAAGTGAAGCATATAAAATATTATATTTTAGGTGGTTTTCTACAAGCATTCAGTTCAGATCACTTGCTCAGTCATGTCCAACTCTTTGGGACCCCATGGACTGCAGCATGCCAGGCTTCCCTGTCCATCACCAACTCCTGGAGCTTGCTTAAACTCATGTCCATCGAGTCAGTGATGCCAACCAACCGTCTCATCCTCTGTCGTCCCCTTCTCCTCCCACCTTCAATCTTTTCCGGCATCAGGGTCTTTTCCAGTGAGTCAGTTCTTCCCATCAGGTGGCCAAAGTATTAGAGCTTCAGCATCAGTCCTTCCAATGGATATTCAGGACTGATTTCCTTTAAGATTGACTGGTCAAGTCTCCTTGCATTCCAGGGACTCTCAAGAATCTTCTCCAACACCACAGTTCAAAAGCATCAATTCTTCAGTGCTCAGCTTTCTTTATGGTCCAACTCTCACATCCATACATGACTACTGGAAAAACCAAAGCTTTGACTAGATGGACCTTTGTTGCAAGTAATGTCTCTGCTTTTTAATATGCGGTCTAGGTTGGTCATAGCTTTTACTCCAAAGGAGTAAGCGTCTTTTAATTTCATGGCTGCAATCACCATCTGCAGTGATTTTGGAGCCCCCCAAAAATAAAGTCTGTCACTGTTTTCACTATTTCCCCATCTATTTGCCTTAAAATAATGGGACCAGAGGCCATTATCTTAGTTTTCTGAATGTTGAGTTTTAAGCCAACTTTTTCACTCTCCTCTTTCACTTTCATCAAGAGGCTATTTAGTTCTTCTTCACTTTCTGCCACAAGGGTGGTGTCATCTGCATGTCTGTGGTTATTGATATTTCTCCTGGCAATCTTGATTCTAGCTTGTGCTTCATCCAGCCTGGCATTTCTCATGACGTACTCTGCATTTAAGTAAAATAAGCAGGGTGACAATATACAGGCTCTTTTTTCCTATTTGGAACCAGTCTGTTGTTCCATGTCCAGTTCTAACTGTTGCTTCTTGACCTGCATACAGATTTCTCAGGAGGCAGGTCAGATTGTCTGGTATTCCCATCTCTTTCAGAATTTTCCAGTTTGTTATCCACACAGTCAAAGGCTTTGGCATAGTCAATAAAGCAGAAGTAGATGTTTTCCTGGAACTCTTGGGCTTTTTTGATGATCCAGTGGATGCTGGCAATTTGATCTCTGGTTTCTCTGCCTTTTCTAAATCCAGCTTGAACATCTGGAAGTTCATGATTCATGTACTGTTGAAGCCTGACTTGGAGAATTTTGAACATTACTTTTCTAGTTTGTACTGGATAAAAATTCTGTATTGTTATATTTCTGCATTGTTATTTTCAGTAAGCATGAAAATTAAGTAAATAAATAGTGGATGGTAGAAACCAATTTTCTTAGTATTGGGTAAAAGTTTACATATATAGTCTTACAAGAGGCTGGAATAATCCTTAAAGCAATGAATTAGGGTTGGAGATATCAGTATGAGTTAATGTTTAGCTTAATATAGAGATAATTACATATATATATTTATAGAGGTGTATATCTAGATGGTTAATATACACAAGTAAATGTTTTCTTACTGTGTCAGTTACAGAGCCTAGAAACAATAAGCACACACAAAACCAGTATTTTACTTTCAATACCATTATTCATTAAAAGCAAACAGCGTCCTTTAAAGAAAGACTTGATTCTAGGATTGAAGCAGGAAATATACAAGATAAAGTTGAATCATCTCATAGTGCCAGAAAGTAATAAATTGTTCAGAAACAAAGCAAACAAAAGGTATCCATGAGTCTGTAACAATATAAATAAATGAATAAATAAATATTTGAGGGAGAATAAGCAAATTTCTCATGCTGAAAACTTGCAACTGATGAGTGGATAAGCAATCAGTTGTAACTGGTTCATTCATAGTATAAGATATTATGAACACAACCCACCTAGGAAAGCACTGTAACAACTGAGGTGAATTTCAAAAGAATTTTGCTTAACATAAAAAAAGGGCATATTTAAAAATTGACTCACTTATGTTCTGCTTATAAGAAGCCCATCTTTTTGGACATTTGAAATAATTATTTGTTTTTAATTGGAGGTTATTTGCGTTACAATATTGTGTTGATTTCTGCCATACATCAACATGATCAACCATAGGTATACATCTGTCTCCTCCCTCTTGAACCTCCCTCTCTCCTCCCACGGCATCCCACCCTTTAGGTGGTCACAGAAGAATGGTTTGAGTTCCCTGTGTCATACAGAAAATTCCCACTGGCTATCTCTAAATGTTTATATCTCCATGCTATTCTCTCAATCCATCCCACCCTCTCTTCCCCCGCTGTGTCTGCAAGTGCTGTTCTATATCTGCATCTCCACTGCTGCCATGCAAATAGGTTCATGAGGGCCATCTTTCTAGATTCCATATATTTGTGTTAATATATATTTGTTTTTTATTTTTTCTGACTTACTTCACTCTGTATAATAGCCTGCAGGCTCATCCACCTCTTTAGCACTGACCCAAATCCATTTTTTTTATGGTTGATATCCATGGTATACATATCCATTGTATATATGTATGTGTATATATACATTGTATAAATATCCATTGCATATATGTACCACAGCTTCTTGATCTATTCATCTGTTGACAGACATCTAGGTTGCTTCCATGTCGTAGCTGTTGTAAATAGTGCTGCAATGAACGTTGGGGTACATGTGTCTTTTTTGATTTCAGTTTACTCAGGGTATACGCACAGTAGTGGGATTGTTGGGTCATGTGATATTTTGTTCTTAGTTTTTTAAGGAAACTCCATACATTTCTCCATAATGGCTTTGTTAATTTATATTCCCACCAACACACTTCCCTTTTATTTACACCCTCCCCAGCAAATACTGTTTATAGATTTTTTTTTGATGATGGCCGTTCTTACTGGTGTGAGGTGATACCTCACTGTTCTTTTGATTGGCATTTCTCTAATAATTAGTGATGTTGAACATCTTTTCATGTGTTTATATATGTAGAAGCCTACTTTAAATATAAATACACCAATAACTTAAAAGTAGATGGGAAATGATAACCATGCTAACACTAATCATAATATATCTGTGGTAGCTATATTAACATCAGATAATTAGTGATAATATAATTAATATCAATATTATAATTAATATCAGATAATGTGAGATATTAATATCAGCTATTAAGTATTAGAAGAATATTACCATGAATAAATAGGGTCATATAGATAATGTATCATAACCACTGGAGTTCATACCAGGAAGTCAATATTGGTGTAACATTTGAGAACTAATTATTGTAATTCACCATGTTATCAGATTTACAATAAAAGCCACATGATTCCTTCAATAAGTGTAAAAAAAAAGCTTTGGACAAATTCATAGATGTATTTATTAAAAGCTATCAGCAAACTAGGTATAGAAAATGTAATCAAAGTAATGAAAAGTGTGGATGAAAACTATAGCTAACCTAATGTGAAATGATAACTATCTCATAGTTTTCCTATAAAACTGAATTACAGCAAGAGTTTCCATCTTGTCCTCAGAATGGAGGTATAGTGAAAGTAATTCAAGAAAATTAAATGAAAGCTACTTAGATTAGAAAGGAAGAATTGAAACTTTCCTTATTTATAGAACATTATACAGAATCTCAAAAATTAAAATCTCCCAGAATTAATACATAAATTTAGCAAGGTTATAAAATCAATGTACAAAAATCTTATATGTTTCTACAAATGTAATAACAAATGTTAGTTTTTTTTAATTAAGAAATACTGTGAAATAAACCTGATAAAAACATTTGAAAGTGCTATGCATTTGTTTAGAGAATTAGAGAACACCTAAATAAATATAGATGGATGGATACTGTGTTCATGGGTCAGAAAACTCAGTGTTAAGATATCAATTTTTTCAAGCTGATCAAAACTCAATAAATGTTAATTGAAAAAAATGTCAATTGACTTTTTTTTTCCCCTTTGGGATTTCCTCCCCAGAGATAGTAGAAAATCCAACCATGTAGGGAATAAAATTGGGTTATAACCCTGAATTATCACTCTTGTTTTAAAAATAAAAGTATTGGTCACTATGTTTTTGCATAAAGATTGAAAGCAAAGATATTGTGCAGAAATATATGAGATTAAAGCAAACAGCAGTTCAGAATTCAGTCAAAATGAGTTTTGGAAAAGGCTCTGAAGACAGATGCCAATGCATATTAAATATTTAAAGTCTTGGCAGACAGTAAGTCAAGGCAAAACTCTAGACATCTAAGCACTGTGATTTGAAACAGATTTAATTTTAAGGTATACATCAGACAGAAATTTCTTATTTAGAGAAATTTATCAAATTAGAGGTGACTGACTCTAGAAAAAAAGCTGAGCACTGAAGAATTGTTGCTTTTGAACTGTGGTGTTGGAGAAGACTCTTGAGAGTCCCTTGGACTGCAGGGAGATCCAACCAGTCCATCCTAAAGGAAATCAGTCCTGAATATTCATTGGAAGGACTGATGTTGAAGCTGAAGCTCCAATACTTTGGCCACCTGATGCGAAGAGCTGACTCATCTGAAAAGTACTGATGCTGGGAAAGATTGAAGGAAAGAGGAGAAGGGGACGACAAAGGATGAGATGGTTGGATGGCATCATGGACTCCATGGACATGAGTTTGAGTAAACTCCGGGAGTTGGTGATGGACAGGAAGGCCTGGTGTGCTGACGTCCATGGGGTTGCAAAGATTCCAACATGAGTGAGCAACTGAACTGAACTGACTCTAGGAGTAAAGTGGTGTAAGCTGCAGCCTTGATGACTTACTGAGTTTACCTGACGGATTTGTCACCAGCTCAAATTCAATTATACTCTTATTTATAATTTGACATTCACTTATGGTATTTAGAAATATCACCTTTGTGGAGCAATAAACTGTGTTTTGTAAGAAGATAATATGAAAGACTTCTTTGAAAAGATCTTTGAAAAGATCTCTACTTATTGGGATTTAGTATAGTTATTTCCCAATATTACCTTAATTTTTACTATTTTGTCAATGACTAAAAATTGTAATATATATATATTTTAATATTTTATAGCATAAAACTCAACATCCCTAATGCTTATCCTTGGGACAGAGGACTATATGAAAGTTTCCTAGATATGCATAATCCCTCAAATTAAAAAAAATGATAAATTGGACTTCATCAAAATTAAACATTTTTTTAATTGAAAAACACCTTATTAAGAAGATGAAAAGTGTACACTAGGGTAAATTATCTACAAAACCACATATCTAACAAAATTCTTATGTGTAAAATAAGGAAGTCTTAAAACTCAACATTAAAAAAAAATTCCGATTATAAATGGACAAAAGACATGAACAGTAATTTTACCAAAGAGAAGCAATACATGCATTATTGAAGTCCCAACAGGAGAGGGCAAAAGGGGAAGTGAATTTATTCAAATAAAAAAAATGACTGACCAGTAAGTCACATAAATACAAATATTGCATTTTATAACTTATAGGTGAAACATAAAAAGTAAATGAATATAACAAAACAGAAACATAATCAGATACAGAGAAGAAACTCACGTTTACCAATGTGGAGGAGAGATGAGGGGAGAGGCAACACAGGGGTAGCAGATAGTTTGTATGTTTTATACATACGACTATTATAAAATAAATATGATACAAGAGTGTACTGTACAGCACAGGGGATGCAGCAATATAGCCAATATTTTATAGCAATTTTAAATGGAGTATTGTGTCACTATGTTATACACCTGAAATTAATGTATTGTAAATCAATTACACTTAAAATGAAAAGAATAATTGAAAACTTCCAACATCTAGGGCAAACCTTAGACATTCAAAACTCACATGTCCCCCAGCAAAGACAATTTAAAAATATGTTCTCCAAGACATACTATCAGATCAGATCAGATCAGTCGCTCAGTCGTGTCCGACTCTTTGCGACCCCATGAATCGCAGCACGCCAGGCCTCCCTGTCCATCACCAACTCCCAGAGTTCACTGAGACTCACGTCCATCGAGTCAGTGATGAGGAGAGGATGACGAGGCGGTGAGGAGATACCCCTCATCCAAGGTAAGGAGCAATGGCTGCGCTTTGCTGGAGCAGCTGTGAAGAGATACCCCACGCCCAAGGTAAAAGAAACCCAAGTAAGACGGTAGATGTTGCAAGAGGGCATCAGAGGGCAGACACACTGAAACCATACTCACAGAAAACTAGTCAATCTAATCACACTAGGACCACAGCCTTGTCTAACTCAATGAAACTAAGCCATGCCCGTGGGGCAACACAAGATGGGCGGGTCATGGTGGAGAGATCTGACAGAATGTGGCCCACTGGAGAAGGGAATGGCAAACCACTTCAGTATTCTTGCCTTGAGAACCCCATGAACAGTATGAAAAGACATACTATATGGCTGCTTAAAATCAAACACACAAATATTTTTTTAAATAATCAGAGAAAAATATCCTCACCTACAAAGGAACTACTATAATGCCATCAGCAGATTACCTAGCACACAATTTGCAGGTCAGGAGAGAGTGGGATGCTATAGTCAAACTGATGAAAGAGAAAAAACCCTGCCAACCAACAAAAATGTACTCAGAAGAGTGGTCTGTTACAAATGAAGGTGAGGGAAAGACTTTTCCAAAAAAGCTGAGGGAGTTTATTACTACTAGACTGGCATTATAAGAAATGCTAATGGTAGTTGCTCATGTTGAAACAAAAGAACATGAACACAAAAATATAAAAATTTCAAAACTCACTATAATGGTAAGAATGTAGTCAAATTCAGAATATTTTAATACAGAAATGGTGGTATGTAAATCGCTTTTAACTCTGGTATAAGTGTTAAAGGATAAGAGTATAAAAAATAACTACAGCTACAATAATGTGTTAATGGATATGCTATATATATATATATATATAAGATGTAAATTGTAACAAACATCAAACGTGCTGGGAGAAGTTAAAGTGTAGAGTTTTTGTACGTGGTTGAAGTTATCAGCTTAAATTAGACTACTGCATCTATAAGATGTCTTATATAGACCTTCTGTAACTACAAATATAAAACTTGTAGCAGAACACAAAATGATAAAGGAGCCAAAGATTATCACTATAAAATATCATCTAATAACAAAAGGAAGACAGCACAAGAGAAAGAAAGGAACTACAAAACAGTCAGAAAACAGTAAATACAATGACAATAATAATTACTTTAAGTGTAAATGATCAATTCTCAAATCAAAAGACCTACAGTGGCTGAATAGATTAAAAAACCAAGACCTATCTATATTCTATCTCTAAGACAGTCACATTAGATTGAAGGACACACATAGGCTGAACGTAAGAGGGATGGAAAAATTATTTCATGCATTTGGTGACCAAAAGTGAACAGGAGTGGCTATACTTAAATTAGACAAAACTTAAGTAAAAAAGGTTAAAAGAGACCAAGGTCACTATCTAATGATAAGAGTTAACTCAGCAAGAGGATATAACAATTATAAATGCATATGTACCCAACACTGAAACATGTAAATATGTAAAGCATATGTTAACAGAAATGAAGGGAAACTTGGTCAACCTTAAGGTAATAAGGGATTGCAATACCCCATTTTCAATACTGAATAGATGATCTAGACAGAAAAATCAGTAAGGAGGCAGTGAAAGTGAACAAAACTATAGATCAAATAAACCCAACAGACATATATCAAACATTCTATCCAACAGCAATAGAGTACATATTTATTTCTAATACACACAGAATATTCTCCTGTTTGGATTATATTTTAGGTCACAAGACAAGTCCTAGCAAATTTAAGAAGATTGATATCATTTCAACTGTCTTTTCTTACAGTAATAGTATGCAGCCATGAAATTAAAAGATGCTTGCTCCTTGGAAGAAAATATGACCAACCTAGACAGCATATTAAAAAGCAGAGACATTACTTTGTCTGTCTAGTCAAAGCTTGTAGTAGCTTTCCAGAAGTCATGTATGGATGTGAGAGTTGGAGTGTAAAGAAAGCTGAGCACCAAAGAATTGATGCTTTTGAACTGTGGTGTTGGAGAAGACTCTTGAGAGTCCCTTGGACTGCAAGGAGATCCAACCAGTCCATCCTAAAGGAAATCAGTCCTGAATATTCATTAGAAGGACTGATGTTGAAGCTGAAGCTCCAATACTTTGGCCACCTGATGCAAAGAACTGACTCATTTGAAAAGACCCTGATGGCTGGGAATGACTGAAGGAGGGAGAAGGGGACGACAGAGGATGAGATGGTTGGATGGCATCACCGACTCAATGGACATGAGTTTAAGTAAGCTCTTGGAGTTGGTGATGGACAGGGAAGCCTGGCATGCTGCAGTCCATGGGGTCACAAAGGGTTGGACATGACTGAGTGACTGGATTGAACTGAGAATGAATATTAGGAAAAATAGAAAATTCATAAATATGTGGAAATTTAGAAACTCACTTCTAAACAACCAGTAGGGCAAAAGAGGTAATCAAAAAATAATTTGAGACAAATGAAAATGGAACTAATCATATAAAAGCTTAAGGCATGCAGCAAAAAACAGTCTGAACTGGGAAATTTACAGTAATAAGGTACCTGTGCGCGTGCTCAGTGGCTTCAGTCGTGTCTGACCTTTTGTGGCCCTATGGACTGTAGCCCGCCAGCCTCATCTGTCCATTCAATTTTCCAGGCAAGGATACTGGAGTGGGTTGCCATTCCCTCCTCCAGGGGATTTTCCCTACCCAGGAATCAAACCCAAACCCGTCTCCTTCACTGTAGGCAGATTCGTTACTGCTGAGGCAATGGGGTAGCCATTAAGGGAAAACAAAAAAACAAAAAACAAAGAACTCAACCTGACTTCAGACATCAAGAAATTAGAAAAAGAGCAAGCTAAACCTAAATTTAGAAGAAGGAAAGGAATAATAAATATCAGAGCAGAAATAAATGAAATAGGCTAAAAAGCAATAAAACAGACAAAGAAACTTGAGGTTTTTTTCTTTTTAAAGATGAACAGAATTACCAAATTATTAGCTCTACTAACAAAAAGAGAACTGAAATAAAATTAAAAATGAAAGACAACACATTACAACTGATGTCATAGAAATACAAAGATCATAAGAGACTATTACGAATTCATAATGCCAAATAATTGGACAACCTATAAGAAATAAATCCCCAGAAAAATAAAACCTACCAACAATGACATAAAGAAAAAGCAAATATAAACATACAAATAATGAGAAAGGATATTGAATCAGTAGTGAAAGCCTCCCCCCAGAATACAAGTTCAGGACTTGATGACTTCACTGTTGAATCCTAACAAACATTTAAAGACAAGGCCAGCATTGCTCTCATACCAAGTCAGATAAAGAATTAGAAGAAAAAAAATGGATAGACCAATTACTTATACACATAAAATTCCTAAAAAACAACCCTAAACCCTAGTAAATTGAAGTTAACAGTATATTAAATAGGTTAAGTACCATGATGAAATGTGATTAATTCCTGGGTGCCAAGATGGAACACATACAACTCACTAAATGTGATATACCACGTTAAAGAATGAAAGATAAGAATCATATGGTCAT
>NW_011495018.1:21859737-21871104 GCF_000754665.1 Bison bison bison
AAAGATAAAAGTCATATGATTGTCTCAATTAATGCAGAAAAATTATTTGACAAAATTCAATAGACTTTCATTTTAAAAATGAATAAATAAGATTTAGGAAAATTGTACCTCAAGATAATACAGGCCATGTGTGAAACGCCTACTGTTAACATTATATACAATGATGAAAAATTAAAAGTTTTTTCTCTAATATGAGGAACAAGTTAAGGTTTCCCATTTCTACATTATAACATACAAAAATCAATTCAGTTGATTAAAAACTTAATTATAACATCTGAAACCATAAAACTCTGAGAAGTAAACATAGAGGGCAACCTTCAGGACATTTGTCTTAGTAATGATTTTCTGGGGGGATCTGACATTCAAAGCAAAGGCAGCAAAAGTAAAATTAAATAAATGAGGCTACACAAAACTAAAAGGCTTCTGTACAACAAAGAAAATCAACAAAGCAAAAGGCAACCTCTGGGGTACATGTGTGTGCACTCAGTTGCTCAGTTGTGTCCTACTCTTTGCAACCTCATGGCCTTTAGCCCACCAGGCTCTTCTGTCCATGAGATTTTTCCAGGCAAAAACCCACTGGAGTGGGTTGCCATTTTCTCCTCCAGGGAACTTACACAGTAGGGAACAATATTTGAAAAGCATACATCTAATAAGGGGTTAATACCCAAAATATATTGGGAACTCAATAGCACGAAAGCAAATAACCTAATTAAAAATTTGCATAACTCCTGAATAGACATTTTTCCAAAGAAGATGTAAAGATGGCACACAGATATGTGGAAAAGTGCTCAGTGTCAGTTAATCATTTGGAAAATGCACATCAACATCATAATGAGATATCACCTCATGGCTGTTAGAGAAAATATTAAAAAAAAATGATGAATGTTAATAAGGATATAGATAAAAGGAGCCCTTGTACATTGTTGTAAGAAATGTAAGTTGATACAGCTTTTACTGAAAGCAATATGGATACTCCTCAAAGAATTAAAAATAGAGTTACTATGATCCAGCAATCTTATTTCTGCATGAATATCCAAATAAAATGAAATCAGGATCTCCAAGTGACATCTACACTCTCAGGTTCAATTATAGCGTTCACAATACCCAAGATATGGAAACAATCCAGGTATCTGTCAATGCCCTTCAAGAACCGAAAGATTAAATAAATTCTAGTACATTGATACAATGGCATCTCAGAACAAAAGAAATTAACTATTGATACATGTAAAATCATGTATCTCAAAAACATTATGTCTTTTGTAAAAGGTTTGCCTCAAAAATTTTCATAGTGCATGATGCCATCTCTATAACATTCAGGCATGACAACAGAGACAGGCAGGGCACGGAGCAGGAGTGTGCTACGGGGTGTGCTAATATGTAGTGATGGCCCAACAGTTTTTGTGTGTGTGTGTGTGTGATATTGGAGCCATCTGTATTTTGGGTGTGGTGTTGATTACACAAGTTTGTTCATAGGATGAAACTGTGTATAATGATACACATATTAATAATATCTGAAAAGTCATGAAAATTGGGGAATATCTGTGGCTTAGTTAACAGTGTTCTACCAATGTTAATTTTCTGTTTTGGGTATTGTATTTCAGTTATATAAGATTTCACCGTTGAGGAAATCTGGGAGTACACTGTACTATTTTTGCAAAATCTGGTCTATAGTTACTTAAAATAAAAAAGTTAAAAGGGAACTCATTCTATAATAAAAATATCTTTATAGATTAAAATTTTGAGAGTCCCTTGGACTGCAAGGAGATCCAACCAGTCCATTCTGAAGGAAATCAGCCCTGGGATTTCTTCGGAAGGAATGATGCTAAAGCTGAAACTCCAGTACTTTGGCCACCTCATGCGAAGAGTTGACTCATTGGAAAAGACTCTGATGCTGGGAGGGATTGGGGGCAGGAGGAGAAGGGGATGACAGAGGATGAGATGGCTGGATGGCATCACTGACTCGATGGATGTGAGTCTGAGTGGACTCTGGGAATTGATTATGGACAGGGAGGCCTGGCGTGCTGCGATTCATGGGGTCGCAAAGAGTCGGACATGACTGAGCAACTGAACTGAACTGAACTGAACTGAATGCACTTGGGTTATTTTTTATACCTTTTCCAGACAATGCACATGTATTTTATGTTGTTATAATTGATTATAAAGTAGTCAATGTTTTTATCTTATAATTGCATTGTATTTTTAAAATCTCTTCAGAAAGTAATATTTATGAGTTTGCTTTTAATGGAAACCCAATATGTGGTTACATTTATACAACCCAAAAATAAATTTGACAAACCATTGAATATTTTATTTCCAATTGATTGAGGGCAGGAGGAGAAGGGGACGACAGAGGATGAGATGGTTGGATGGCATCACCAACTCAATGGACATGGGTTTGGGTGGACTCTGGGAGCTGGTGATGGACAGGGAGGCCTGGTGTGCTGCAGTTCATGGGGTCGCAAAGAGCTGGACACGACTGAGTGACTGAACTGAACTAATTGAGTCTTTGAAAAGTCACCTTAACTATCTTTGAATAAATGTTTTCTTTTTAAATTAAAATTAATAGACTGTATATTTTAGGGCAATATTAGATTTATGGAAAAATTGAGCAGTGAGTATAACAGAGTTCCCAGTATACCCTTGTCACTCCCAGTTTCCTCTGTTATTAACATCTTGCATTATTTTGGTACATTTGTTAAAAATGCTGAATCAAAATTGACATATTATTATAAAGTGACACTCCAGTTTTATTGGAGTTTATTCTTGATGTGGTACAGTTGTATGGGATTTGAGAAATGCTTGATATCATGTATTGACATTATATTATCATACAGAATACGGGCTTCACTGATAGCTCAGTTGGTTAAGAATCTACCTGCAATGCAGGGGACCCTGGTTCGATCCTTGGGTCGGGAAGATCTGCTGGAGAAGAGATACGGTACCCACTCCAGTGTTCTTGGTCTTCCCTTGTGGCTCTGCTGGTAAAGAATCCGCCTGCAATGCTGGAAGACCTGGGTTTGCTCCCTGGGTTGGGAAGATCCCCTCGGAGAAAGGAAAGGTTACCCACTGCAGTATTCTGGCTTGGAGAATTCCATGGACTGTATTGTCATGTCAGTCCATGGGGTCGCAAAGAGTCAGACACAACTGAGCAATTTCACTCACTATCATATGGGATAGTTTACTGACGTGAATACTCTTGCTCAACCTACAGATCCCCCCTTCCTTTCCCTTGAACCCTAATAAACAGTGATATTTTTACTGTCTCTACATTTTGCCTTTTCCAAAACGTCATATAGTTGGAATGGTACAGTGTATGCTCTTCTCAGACTGGCTTCCTTCACTTAGCAACTTGTATTTAAGTTTCTCCTTTCTGTGCCTCGTTAACCAATTTCTTTGAATTACTGAATAATATTACATTGTATAGATGTACCATAGTTTATTCATTCACCTATTAAGGACATTTTGGTTGCTTCTAAGTTTTGAACAAAGCTGCTACAAACATTAGTGTGGAGGTTTTTGTGTAGATATATTTTCAACTTATTTGGGTAAATATCACTGAGTGAAATTTCTAGATCATATGATAAGACTGTTTAGCTTTGTAAGAAATGGCCAGACTGTCTTCCAAACTGGTCATAACATTTTGCATTACCACCGACAATGGAAGAGAATTCCCACTTTTCCACATCCTGCCTGCATTTGTTGTTGTCAGTGTTTTGCATTTTAGCCCATTCTAATGGATATGTTAGGATGTCTCATTTTTTTTTTTTTTTTAATATGACCTGTGATATTGAGTGGCTTTCCAGGTGACTCAGTGGTAAAGAATCTGCCTGCCAATACAGGAGATGCAGAAGACACGGGTTTAATCCCTGCGTAGAGAAGATCGCCTAGAGGATGAAATGGCAACCCACTCCACTATTCCTACCTGGACAATCCCATGGACAGAGAAGCCTGGAGAGCTACAGTCCATGGGGTGGCAAAGACTTGGATATGACTGAGCATGCATGCATGGTATTATTGGGCATCATGTCATATGTTTCTTTGGCATCTATATATCTTCTTTAGTGATGTGTCCAGATCTTGTGCTTATTTTTAATTTGGTTGTTTGATATCTTATTGTTGAATTTTAAGAGTTCTTTGTATATTTTGTTTATAAGTCTTTTATCAGATATGTATTTTGAAAAAAATTTTTAATAGTCCATGCCTTTTCATTCTCTCAACAATGCCTTCTGTAGAGCACAGTTTTATATTTTAAATAAGTCTAATTTATCATTTTTTTTTTCCATTCATGGATGCCTTGCTGTTGTGTTCTTGTTTTTTAATTTAATTATTCCTAGGGATTTTTTTTTTTTTTAGGAATAATTTTACTAGCTGAGAGTTTTGGAACACTAAATAGGACTAGTTAAATTGATAAGAATTATTCCTGTAGATCTTAGATTCCAGTGGGTGTCATTTGAGGACAACAAGGGATATATGATTTTCTACCATTTAAAATGAGTGAACCTAAAAAAATGTAAGTAAATCATACTAGGATTAAGTCATTCAGTGGCATAGCCAGGTTTACAAAAATCAAAAATTTATGTCCCGAGATTTTCACACTAACCAGAGAAAATAAGTAGATCTTTTAGTGTTTGCTCATTTTATGTTGCTTGCAATTGATTATTGATTACTTTCTAATGCTTATAAAATTTCTAAATTCAGTTACCCAGACTTTGAGGGAGGATGTCAGAAGAGGAGAGAGGAGAAATTTTGTCACCATGCTGAGGAATTATTTGTATTCATTTGTATTTATTTTCCCAAACTAGGTGGATGATTTGGTTAAAGCCTCAGACATTGGTTCTATGGCACAGGTCAATGATTAAAAATCCATATTTTTATTAAAGAGGGTGATGTTCTACACCCCAGCTTCTGTTTGAAATATTTATGGGAATGAATTCTCAGTGTATTTCAGTTGTGATCAATATGTGACCCCACTATGTCTGATAATAAGTAGTCATGCTTTTCTTTATGCCAATCTCTTCCTTCCTTCCTTAATGAGAATGGCTTTGTTAATGGTGTAGTTCTGACATGCCATCTATTCCAGTGCCAGGAGAGTTTTCAAAAATAGTATTTTCTCTTCACTCTCTTCCAGATGGTTTCATAATTGATTTATTTTTGCAGACGTTGTAAGGGAAATTTCAGGGTACAAGCCAACAAAACATCAAAGAAAGAAATAAAAGTGGACTTTTTCATCAAGTATTCATTATGTAAAAATGTTTGATATCAAACTGCAGGTACAGTAGATTATCAGCCAAGCATATTATGATTTTATAAATTGCATGCCAGTTATTTGGGATATAGATTGATCTTTTTGCTTTATGGGAGGTGGGGATCTTTGAAATTAATTTAGTAATAGCCATAAATCAAGTATTCTTTTAACTTCATTTTCAAAAAAAGTCATGTAATTATATTTTCTTGCCTTTTTATATGTTTCTATGGTTTTAAAGTGTTTGACTATCATACTGGGAAGACAGCCAGCCACAAACTATTATTTTGAGAAACATGTTGAGGAAACCGAAGTTCAGAGATGTAAAGTGATTTATTATAGTGTCATTCAGTCGTATGACTCCTAATCCTCTATGCATTATTCCAATACCAGAGAATCTCTTCTATACAGAACCCTTGCTACAGATGCAAGTTAAAAATGTTTCAGTTCTTTCTAGGACCATTTTCAACGCTGAAGTCTGTAGGAATACAAAAGATTGACTTGTACGAATTGTTTTTTTTTTTTTTTTCATTTGGCTCCAAAATACTTTGTTTTAATGAAAGAAATTATTGAAAGTTTTACTGGAAAATAAATGCTTAGTTTTAGGGTTTGAAAAAAGTCATAGAAGTCATGAAGTGCAAGGTTCCTTCCTAGCTAAAAGTCTTTCCTACATTCATCTTGACGGATAAATTTCCTACCTTTGACAGAAAGTTTATCTAAAGATGGGATGATAAATTTCCATTTTTTGAAATTTCTGAGTTTAAGACATTTTCTTCTTAAGCAAGTCAGTATTTGTTTCCTTCTAATTGTGATGGTCTCAGTTTTGTCATAACATGAGTATGAATAAATATGTTGGTTCTGTGACAGGGCAATTTTTTAATTGATTTAATATTTCATTTTGACTCAAAAAATCTTCCTTTAAACCTTCATTTTTGATAATATTATACTATTTCTGCTAGCTCATATTTTCGCTAAAAGTATCTTGACCCTATAATAAACTGCTGTATGGAAAGTTATCCATATTTCTCATCAAGACGATCATTTTCAGCCTTTACTAAACTTAAAATTCTTTGACATATTTCAGGCCATGTGTGTGTGTGTTAGTCGCTCAGTCATGTCCAACTCCTTGCGACCCCATGGACTGTAGCCTGTCAGGCTTCTCCATGCATAGGATTTTCCAAGCAAGAATACTGGAGTGGGTTGCCATTTCCTTCTCCAGGATTTCAAGCCATAATTTCTTCTCAAAGTTCAGCAAATGGCCTAGAAGGAGGTGTGAGACTTTACAGTGGGAGGGGATGAAACTTGCTTAAGGTGGCCATTTGGGGAACGGCTGCCCAGGAATTCATATTTCATCATGCTCTTAGTTGTTCTGCTGTTTTGTGCAATAGAAAGAGATGGAAAAACGGGTACAATATTTGTACCTTCTCTTTGTGCAATGGAAGGACATGGAATGAATGTAGAGAGAGTGATTTGGAACTCTGATCCTCCTCAAACAAAATGATTAACTAGAATGTTTCAGTCAAATAAAATTTATTGTACCAGCAAAGGACAAATTGTGGTGTTAGTTAATAACACAATTGTAATGTATCTAGGAAAATTATATTTAGCACATTAAATAATTATGGTGAAATAGACACAAAAGTAGCACTGCAAAATAACTGCATTCTTAGGGTCACAAGAACCCAGCAGGAGTCCAATCAAGTATATCTGCAGGATCAACTCCCAGTGACTTGAATATGTCCTTACTCTGCCTCTCTAATGAATCTCCTGTCCCTGCTACTGATATTATAATGATAAAAGCCATAAGAAATGTGACAGATCATAATTAGGAGTGCTATGATCTGAAGTCAAGCTAACTTCACTTTTGGGTAAAGTCTGGGAGGGTGAGTGCACATCTAATTAACAGATAAAGATGAGCTCACAAGAAGGAAATTTGGATTGTACTGAGCACAAAGCCTAGAGAGCTTCCAGAGTGTTGAAGACCTGTTAAGACCTCTGCTGAATTTAGTACATAAATTACAATTGTTAAAATCTCTCATCTCAGTATTTTTGCATGATGTCATTGTTCCATGGAAGGAAATCTTTGAAAGAACAGCTATTTTAATGTAAGGATCTGTGACTAGAAAAGATGACTAAGATGGGTAATTTTGGTGACAGAAAACAAATCTTGAATCTGGATACTTATTTGGAGCACCTGACTATGCCATAACATAGTTAAGAACAGATTTAGGAAACCAATATTATAAACATTTGAGAAACCAGGGTTTGGAATATATTCTTACTGACTTTTCTGACAAAAGAAGAATCAGTAATTTATTGTAAAATATAGAAAATAAAGAAGGGAAAAATGAAGAAAATATATATGATATAGATATATGTGTAACTGAAGAAAAATAACAATTTTTTTTTCTGTAGACCCATACAGTTTTTTAAAAATGCATATACATGTGTACTTTATCTGGAGCTAAGTTTTATAAAATTCATGCTTCATAGTTTCCACTCTTTTCTAAACTGATTTTTCACTTAAAACTTCATGCATTTTATGTTATTAAATATAATTTCAGATATTGATTTTTAATTGAAGTATAATTGATATATAGCATTACATTTGGAGAAGGCAATGGCACCCCACTCCAGTACTCCTGCCTGGAAAATCCTATGGATGGATGAGCCTGGTGGGCTGCAGTCCATGGGGTCGCTGAGGGTCGGACACGACTGAGCGACTTCACTTTCACTTTTCACTTTCATGCATTGGAGAAGGAAATGGCAACCCACTCCAGTGTTCTTGCCTGGGGAATCCCAGGGACGGGGGAGCCTGGTGGGCTGCCGTCCAAGGGGTCGCACAGAGTCGGACAAGACTGAAGCAACTTAGCAGCAGCAGCAGAAGCGTTACATTGGTTTCAGGTATACAACAATTAAATATTTGTATGTACTGCAAAATGATCACCACAATAACTCTAGTTAACATCTATCAACTTACATAGTTACAAATTTATTTTTTTTTATGATGAGAATTTTTAAGATTACTCTCTTAGCAGCTTTCAAATGTGCAATCAAGTATTATTAACTATAGTCACTATGCTGTGTATTACATCCTCTCAACATTTATTTTATAATTGGAAATTTGTGTCTTTTGGCTCTCTTAACCCATCCCAACCTGTACTCTTCTGTATTTGAAAACCACCAATCTACTCTGTATCTATAAACTTGTTTTCTTTGAATTTTGCTTTTGTTTTGTTTAGATTCCACATATAAGTGAGATCATATGGTATTTGCCTTTCTGTCTCTGAATTGTTTCATTTAGCATGATGCCCTATATATGTATATTTATTTATTTTTCTTTATCCATTAATCAACCAGCGTATACTTAGGTGGTTATGAATCATGGTTATTGTAAATAGTGAGGCAATGAACATGGGGTCCATATTTATTTTCAAGTTTGTCTTTTCATTTCCTTCAGATACCTAAAAGTAGAATTACTGAGTCATATGGTAGTTCTATTTTTCATTTTTTAAGGAAGCTGCATACTGTTTTCCATGGTGCCTGCACCAATTTACATTCCCATCAGTAGTGCACAAGGATTTCCTTTCCTCCATATTCTCACCAACACTTTTTATTTCTTGCCTTTTTTGTTAATAGCCCATTCTGATAGATATGAGATGATACCTTACTGTGGATCTGATCTGCATTTCTTTGATTAGTTGAGCATCTTTTTGTGTCTATTGGCCATCTGTCTGTCATCTTTGGAAAACTGTCTATTTAAATGTATTGTTCATCTTTAATTGGACTGTTTTTTTTTTTCTTTTTGCAATTGAGTTGTTTGAGTTCTTTATATATTTTGAGTATTAACCCCTTATCAGATATATAATTTGAAAATATTTCCCCCTATTCAGTAGGTTGTATTTTCATGTTGTTGATGGTTTCCTTTGCTGTTCAGAAGGTTTTTAGTTTGATATAGTCCCATTTATTTATTTTTGCTTTATTTTCTTTTGCTTTTGGTGTCAGATTCAAGAAATCATCTTTGCAGTTGAAAATCTGAGTATAATTCTACAGATGATCCTTTGCACCCATGAGACTGCACCCACTGATTCAACCAACCATAAATCAGATAGTATTATATATTTTATTGAAAAATGTCTGTGTGTAAGTGCAACATCACAGTTCAAACTCATATTGTTCAAGGGTCAGCTATATAGTGCAAAGCTGTAGTAATCAAAGGCAATTCCATAAAAACATGCATTTAGATCAATGGAACAGAATAGAGAACCCAAAAATGAACCCCATGCCTATGTAGTCAATTAATTTTCAGTAAATGAAATAAGGGTATAAATGGTATTAGAGAAACTAGCCCCCTATGTTACAGCATGCACAAAAATCAATTCAAATGTATTAAAGACTTAAATGTAGGACTTGCCTGAAATTAAAAACCCCCAGCAGGAAGTGGAGGAAAGTGGTGGATAATCTCACTGACTTTGGTCTTCCCAATTATTTTTTTTTTTGTATTTGACACTCAAAGACAACAATTTTAAAATAATTAAAATGGAATTATATCAAAGGAAATCTTCCACATAGCAAAAGAAAGCATCAACAAAATGAAAATTAGTTTGTGGAATTTGCAAGCCACCTATTCAATAAGGTATTAATATTCAAAATATACAGTGAGCCATATGACTCAATAGCTAAAAAGCAAAGGATACAATAAAAACAAGGGCAAAAGACTTGCACAGACGATTCTCAAAAGACATACAAATGGACATCATGTATAAGAAAAGGTGCTCAACATTACTGATCATCAGAGAAATGCAAGTCAAAACTATAATGAGATCTTATCTCACACTTATTAGGATGGCTATTTTTGAAATGCCAAGAGATAACAATGCTAGTGAGGGTGTGGAAGAAATGAAAGTCTAGTATACTATCAGTGGAAATGTAAACTGATATAGTCATGATGGAAAACAGGATGGAAATTCTTCAAGAAGTTAAAATATTCTTACAACATTTTTTGATTGGGTCGTTTATTTTCCTGGAGTTGAACTGTAGGAGTTGCTTGTATATTTTTGAGATTAGTTGTTTGTCGGTTGCTTCATTTGCTATTATTTTCTCCCATTCTGAAGGCTGCCTTTTCACCTTGCTATAGTTTCCTTTGTTGTGCAGAAGCTTTTAAGGTTAATTAGGTCCCATTTGTTTATTTTTGCTTTTATTTCCAATATTCTGGGAGGTGGGTCATAGAGGATCCTGCTGTGATGTATGTCGGAGAGTGTTTTGCCTATGTTCTCCTCTAGGAGTTTTATAGTTTCTGGTCTTACGTTTAGATCTTTAATCCATTTTGAGTTTATTTTTGTGTATGGTGTTAGAAAGTGGTCTAGTTTCATTCTTTTACAAGTGGTTGACCAGATTTCCCAGCACCACTTGTTAAAGAGATTGTCTTTAATCCATTGTATATTCTTGCCTCCTTTGTCGAAGATAAGGTGTCCATATGTGCGTGGATTTATCTCTGGGCTTTCTATTTTATTCCATTGATCAATATTTCTGTCTTTGTGCCAGTACCATACTGTCTTGATAACTGTGGCTTTGTAGTAGAGCCTGAAGTCAGGTAGGTTGATTCCTCCAGTTCCATTCTTCTTTCTCAAGATCGCTTTGGCTATTCGTGGTTTTTTGCATTTCCATACAAATTGTGAAATTATTTGTTCTAGCTCTGTGAAGAATACTGTTGGTAGCTTGATAGGGATTGCGTTGAATCTATAAATTGCTTTGGGTAGTATACTCATTTTCACTATATTGATTCTTCCAATCCATGAACATGGTATATTTCTCCATCTATTAGTGTCCTCTTTGATTTCTTTCACCAGTGTTTTATAGTTTTCTATATATAGGTCTTTAGTTTCTTTAGGTAGATATATTCCTAAGTATTTTATTCTTTCCGTTGCAATGGTGAATGGAATTGTTTCCTTAATTTCTCTTTCTGTTTTCTCATTATTAGTGTATAGGAATGCAAGGGATTTCTGTGTGTTGATTTTATATCCTGCAACTTTACTGTAGTCATTGATTATTTCTAGTAATTTTCTGGTGGATTCTTTAGGGTTTTCTATGTAGAGGATCATGTCATCTGCAAATAGTGAGAGTTT
>NW_011495018.1:21871468-21871931 GCF_000754665.1 Bison bison bison
AGAGTTTTACTTCTTCTTTTCCAATTTGGATTCCTTTTATTTCTTTTTCTGCTCTGATTGCTGTGGCCAAAACTTCCAAAACTATGTTGAATAGTAATGGTGAAAGTGGGCACCCTTGTCTTGTTCCTGATTTTAGAGGAAATGCTTTCAATTTTTCAACTCCTACAGCTCAACTCCAGGAAAATAAACGACCCAATCAAAAAATGGGCCAAAGAACTAAATAGACATTTCTCCAAAAAAGACATACAGATGGCTAACAAACACATGAAAAGATGCTCAACATCACTCATTATCAGAGAAATGCAAATCAAAACCACTATGAGGTACCATTTCACACCAGTCAGAATGGCTGTGATCCAAAAGTCTACAAATAATAAATGCTGGAGAGGGTGTGGAGAAAAGGGAACCCTTTTACACTGTTGGTGGGAATGCAAACTAGTACAGCCACTATGGAGAACAGTGT
>NW_011495018.1:21872031-21874861 GCF_000754665.1 Bison bison bison
TGTTCATCGCAGCACTGTTTATAATAGCCAAGACATGGAAGCAACCTAGATGTCCATCAGCAGATGAATGGATAAGAAAGCTGTGGTACATATACACAATGGAGTATTACTCAGCCATTAAAAAGAATACATTTGAATCAGTTCTGATGAGGTGGATAAAACTGGAGCCTATTATACAAAGTGAAGTAAGCCAGAAGGAAAAACATAAATACAGTATACTAACGCATATATATGGAATTTAGAAAGATGGTAACAATAACCCAGTGTACGAGACAGCAAAAGAGACACTGGTGTATAGAACAGTCTTATGGACTCTGTGGGAGAGGGAGAGGGTGGGAAGATTTGGGAGAATGGCAATGAAACATGTAAAATATCATGTAGGAAACGAGTTGCCAGTCCAGGTTCGATGCATGACGCTGGATGCTTGGGGCTGATGTACTGGGACGGCCCAGAGGGATGGTATGGGGAGGGAGGAGGGAGGAGGGTTCGGGATGGGGAACACATGTATACCTGTGGCGGATTCATTTTGATATTTGGCAAAACTAATACAATTATGTAAAGTTTAAAAATAAAATAAAATTAGAGAAAAAAAAAAAAAAGGAAAGAAAAAAAAAAAAAAAAAAATATTCTTACAACAATCTAGCAGTACCACATCTGGATAAGTGGATAATATTTAGATGATCAAGAATTTTCAGCATGTGAGAATTCTTGGCTGGAATTTTTCACATAGACTCACATTGAATCACTAATCCAAGATTTTAGCTTGAGCCCAATAGTTATTTCCTCAAAATGAAAGTTTCCTTGACGTCTTTTTCTACCTACCACTCTTGATATGTTCCAAGGGGATCTTACCCCTTGAGAAGAGATTGTTTTACATTGGTCATTTATATTCTTATATTGTTTGAACTATTTATAATAAACAGATATCCTTTGGATACATAGTAAAGTGCTATAAAACAGTACTGAAATTTAGATGTGGTATGCTTCTCCACCTTTCAAAGTGTTTGGTTAAGTGATCCATCTGGCTTTACTGACCAGGACATCTTTTCCCTCATCTATTAGTTTTATAATCTTTAATTTGCAATTTTTCATAGGTAAGTAGAACAACACATTTTAATTTCCTTCCATCTTTCCTTCTTCCTTCACTTTTAAAAATTTCATACAGTTATTAAATGTAATGTCTGACATTTTTATCTCTTTTTTAATCATCATTGCAGCAAACCTGCTATGTAGAGAATAATAGGGCTTAAAATTTGCCTCTTTTATAAATGTTTTCTATCAACATATTTGGCTGAAAATACTTTCTGACTTAATGGCAGTTACTATATTTTTGATATAGTATTGTTTGAGAGTAACAATGCTTCTGAATAAAGAATTGCCTAATAAGTAAAATGAGATGTCAATATTGGTATTAATTTTAAAACTACTTTTTGTGTATTTTTGCTGAATAAAGTGTCAAAATTAGAGAAACACTTTATTTTCCAATGAAAGAGATAAGAAAATATTTGTTTTAATAGGCTTATAAGAGTCAGTGTGTATAGGGATAGTCCAGTTGTTGTTTAATGGATGGAAGAAATTGTGGAAGGAGGGGTAACTGCTGTCCCTTCTGGTTTTGTTCTTGACTCACTTGAGGAATTACTTTAACATCTTTAACACAGCTCCTCTCTCACCCCATACCAAGTGTTAGATGAAACTAGCAATGACTGACCATTATTGAGTATCATTCACATGCTTTATCACTTTTCCCTCAGCTTCATTGAAATATATTTGACATATAATGTTTTGCAAATTTAAGATGTATACCTAATGATTTGATATGTGTATATATTGTGAAATGATTACCATAATAATGTTAGCTAACACATCCATCACCTCACATAGTTAGAACTTTATATTTTTGGTGAGAACTTTTAAGATCTATTTACTTTCTTAGCAACTTTTAAATATACAATAAATATATAATACAGTATTGTTAACTATGGTCAGCATGTTGTACATTACATCCCAAGAACTTGCTATTGATTTTTTTTTCCAATGGATGAAAATTTTACAAAATTGAAAGTGAAAGGCATAGAAAAGAATTATATAGTTCAGTAAGTTCTGATAAATGTATGAGCTTACAACCTTTACCCACTCAAGATATATGACACTTCCATCATGCTAGAAAGCTCCCTCAAACCCCTTTTCAGTTATTCCCCATATCACAAGCAAACCCTGTTCTGACTTTCTATCACTTTATATTAGATTTTCCTTATTCGTGTGAATAGAATCATATATTGTACATCATCATCTTTCACCAAAAATAATGTTTGCTGTGTTTTACCTTTATTGTAGAATTTGTCACTTGTTCTTTTTTAGCTGCTACAATAATGTTTCACAGTGCAAATGTACTACAATTGATATAGCAATTCTCTTGTTGATATGCATTTCTTTAGAGGTTTGGGCTTCTATAAATAAAACTACTATAGAATTATTTCACAATTCTTTTCATGAGCAAATGTTTTCACTTCTCTTAGGTAAAATATTTAGGAATTCAAATGAAAGGTCTTAGGATAGCAGTATATTTTACCTCATAAAGAAACTTCCCAACATAAAAAAGTCTAGTTATTCCACATCAACAATAATATTTGGTATTTTCCATCTTTTAAATTTTAACCATCCTTCTGCTGCTGCTGCTGCTGCTGCTAAGTCACTTCAGTCGTGTCTGACTCTGTGTGACCCCATAGACGGCAGCCCACCAGGCTTCCCCCTCCCTGGGATTCTCCAGGCAAGAACACTGGAGCGGGTTGCCATTTCCTTCTCCAATGCATGAAAGTGAAAAGTGAAAGTG